>NC_059221.1:45644869-45659869 GCF_020615455.1 Coregonus clupeaformis | reverse complement strand
CACATTTGTGGCCTGCTGGAGGTCATTTTGCAGGGCTCCGGCAGTGCTCCTCCTGCTCCTCCTTGCACAAAGGCGGAGGTAGCAGTCCTGCTGCTGGGTTGTTGCCCTCCTACGGCCTCCTCCACGTCTCCTGATGTACTGGCCTGTCTCCTGGTAGCGCCTCCATGCTCTGGACACTACGCTGACAGACACAGCAAACCTTCTTGCCACAGCTCGCATTGATGTGCCATCCTGGATGAGCTGCACTAACTGAGCTACTTGTGTGGGTTGTAGACTCCGTCTCATGCTACCACTAGAGTGAAAGCACCGCCAACATTCAAAAGTGACCAAAACATCAGCCAGGAAGCATAGGAACTGAGAAGTGGTCTGTGGTCACCACTTGCAAAACCAGTCCTTTATTGGGGGTGTCTTGCTAATTGCCTATAATTTCCACCTGTTGTCTATTCCATTTGCACAACAGCATGTGAAATGTATTGTCAATCAGTGTTGCTTCCTAAGTGGACAGTTTGATTTCACAGAAGTGTAATTGACTTGGAGTTACATTGTGTTGTTTAAGTGTTCCCTTAATTTTTTTGAGCAGTGTATAATATCGTTCAGTTCAACACACTTATTAAAAGTGTACTTTATATTCATTGTTTTTCAGTCTTCACGTATACTACTGTATGTGTTCACTATCATTAAACTTAAACACGCTCATTAAAACTGTACTTCAATTTCAAACGCTTTAATTGTAATTTCGTCAGTCCCTCCAGGATTCTGCGATCGCATAATTCAAGCAAAATCAACCAATCAGCGCATATTATGCGAGAGCTCGCAATTTTGACCAATCCCTGCAATTTTAGTGCATAAAAGGGTCCAATCAAAAGCGGGTTCGTAATTTTGACCAATTACTGCACTGTTACTGTGGAAAATGTCCCAATCCAACCACACATCAACAACGTTTTTTCCCCCTGGCCTGTCAGCGTATTCACGTGTGAAGATGATGGCTGATTGTTGATGGCTGACAGGCAGTACAGTGAACAGAAATCAATCTCATTTGCCAACAAAAATAACAGCTAAAGACCGTGCCAAACAATTTCCAAATGTTTTACATGAAAGTAGGGGGAAATTGTTTTGCACTCCGTGCAATGTTGTGCTGGAACACAAGAGAAAGTCGACAATCAACAGTCACTTCGAATCAGCAAAGCATATGAGAATGTCAGAACAGTTCCCACAGCAGCGGCAGATCACCATGACTGAAGTGGTAGCAGGGAGGACCGTGGCAAGCGCTGAAAGAATCAAGGTGAGTGGCGTTTTACTCATACTTTTACTCCGCTAACCTTGGCTTTAGTAGGGTGGTCGGCACTCTGCTCTCCCCAGTCTGTCTGTGGAGAGCGCTGCTCAAAGCACTGAGTGCAGTTTGTCAGCTTTGCCGTTTTAAACTCTCTGTAAAACTTAATATGGATCACGAAAGCACAATCTTTCTGGATTTTAAAAAAATTGTAAAACTGTTTTAAAAGTACATATCAACCACAATACTCTACTTTTACGTGTTCTGTTCTCTATCTCCCTTACGACCCTTTAAGAAAAAATCACAATCTCAAGTATTTTGAAGACAACTTATGCGAAAGAAATATCGATCCTCAAATTGAAAGCGATTGATCAGCTTTGAATCTATTAATACTTTTTTTGAGAGAGAGCGAGAGAGAGAGTGTGAGTGGGAATGGGAGGTGTATCTCGTGTTGATAGCAAGCCCCAATCCTGATGGATTGGAGAGGTGTGTGTGAGTGAATGTGTGAGTGGATTATGACACACGGATATATATTTTATCTAATTAATTGGTGCAATTGTTATTTTTCAGATTTGTGAAGATTGGGTACGCACTTGCACAGCAGTCAACATGCCCCTTTCCAAAAGTGATCACCCCTCAATGAGGCAGATTCTGAAGGAGAAAGTCATCAATGGAGGTGATATCCCTGGATACCACCAGCTACAGGAAATGTCTACCTGAAGGTGAAGGAAGAACTCAAGCAACATCTTGCAGGGAAACCAGTGGCAGTCATCTTTGATGAAACTCCAGATGTGTGTACTAAACATCCTCATCGCACCACTTGAAAAGGATACCTCGGGGAGAATTCTTGCATACCTCGCAGAGACAGTGTTTCTGGAGCAGTGCAACCATTCAACAGTTTCCATGGCGGTAGTGAAATGTCTACAAGACTACAATATATGCAATGATGACGTCATTGTCTTTGACTCAGACAATGCTGCGTACATGAAGAAAGCCTACAAAGCTGCCCTTCAGTCATTGTTCCCCAACTCCATGCACAAGAGAGTACTTTCCGCAAACCTTTTGATCAGCTGAACGCGTTCATGCTAAGTTTTTCGCAGATGTTTTACCAGGCAGGGGTACGCAAAATAAGATACCTTACCTTCCTCACCACCAAACTGGAAGAGAGCAACTATGGCTCCCAATCCATGTGCAACACGCTGGAACTCATGGTTCTCAGCAGTGCAGTACCACTGAGAGCAGTTTGGCCTCTACAAGGGGTTCATAGAGATGTAAATACAGGTATGATTTAAATCTACATGCATTCTTCAATTGCTTAAGTCATTGTCATTTATATCATTGTAATTATGCAGAAAAAGTGGCCTACATTTTTTGTAAGCTGTGATGGCCTTTCACAGTGAGGATAAGTAATATTTATTATGTTACTCTTTTTTATTCCTTGTCATTCACAGGTGTGTGGCCGAAGTGCACCACAGTCTGGGGAGAAGCTCCATGAGATGCTACCAGACCAAGAGCTGGTTCAGTCAGAGCTGGTTCAGCTGAACATCATGGCAGACAAGTGCAAAGTCATCCTGCAGCTTCTCGACATCTTCCAGAGCAGACGACCCGTGACAACAAAGATCTTTCACTATTTAGAGGACTTGCAGATGAACATTGCAGCCAACAAACTACAGTATGAGGCTTGTTCGCACTACTTTGACGCAGTTGATGACTTGCCCTTTGCTGTGAAAACAACAATCTTGAGCACTGTTGAAGAGGCATACAGCAATGCAAAAGAAAAACATAAAAGTACATGTCAGATGGAAAGCCTGCCATGGAGTTCCTCCAAGAAGTTAGGGTGTTTGATCCACGTCACATTGCGTTCATGGATGACAGAATGTCCAGCTAGAAGGCTATTCCAGGTACCGAGAGATTAACTGGATGCTTACTTTACCAATGTAAGAATGTGAAATGTCAGATTAATAGTAGAGAGAATTATTTATTTCAGCTTTTATTTCTTTCATCACATTCCCAGTGGGTCAGAAGTTTACATACACTCAATTAGTATTTGGTAGCATTGCCTTTTTGTTTAACTTGGGTCAAATGTTTCGGGTATCCTTCCACAAGCTTCCCACAATAAGTTGGGTGAATTTTGGCCCATTCCTCCTGACAGAGCTGGTGTAACTGAGTCAGGTTTGTAGGCCTCCATGCTCGCACACGCTTTTTCAGTTCTGCCCACAAATCTTCTATAGGATTGAGGTCAGGGCTTTGTGATGGCCACTCCAATACCTTGACTTTGTTGTCCTTTTTGCCATTTTGCCACAACTTTGGAAGTATGTTTGGGGTCATTGTCCATTTGGAAGACCCATTTGCGACCAAGCTTGAACTTCCTGACTGATGTCTTGAGCTGTTGCTTCAATATATCCACATAATTTTCCTTCCTCATGATGCCATCTATTTTGTGAAGTGCACCAGTCCCTCCTGCAGCAAAGCACCCCCACAGCATGATGCTGCCACCCCCGTGCTTCACGGTTGGGATGGTGTTCTTCTGCTTGCAAGAGACACCCCTTTTTCCTCCAAACATAACGATGGTCATTATGGGCAAACAGTTCTATTTTTGTTTCATCAGACCGGAGGACATTTCTCCAAAACGTATGATCTTTGTCCCCATGTGCAGTTGCAAACCGTAGTCTGGCTTTTTTATGGAGGTTTTGGAGCAGTGGCTTCTTCCTTGCTGAGCGGCCTTTCAGGTTATGTCGATATAGGACTCATTTTACTGTGGATATAGATACTTTTGTACCCGTTTCCTCCAGCATCTTCACAAGGTCCGTTGCTGTTGTTCTGGGATTGATTTGCACTTTTCGCACCAAAGTACGTTCATCTCTAGGAGACAGAACGCGTCTCCTTCCTGAGAGGTATGATGGCTGCATGGTCCCATGGTGTTTATACTTGCGTACTATTGTTTGTACAGATGAACGTGGTACCTTCAGGTGTTTGGAAATTGCTCCCAAGGATTAACCAGACTTGTGGAGGTCTACAATTTTGTTTCTTAGGTTTTGGCTGATTTCTTTAGATTTTCCCATGGTGTCAAGCAAAGAGGCACTGAGTTTGAAGGTAGGCCTTGAAATACATCCACAGGTACACCTCCAATTGACTCAAATGATGTCAATTAGCCTATCAGAAGCTTCTAAAGCCATGACATCATGTTTAAAGGCACAGTCAACTTAGTGTATGTAAACTTCTGACCCACTGGAATTGTGATACAGTGAATTATAAGTGAAATATTCTGTCTGTAAACAATTGTTGGAAAAATTACTTGTGTCATGCACAAAGTAGATGTCCTAACCGATTTGCCAAAACTATAGTTTGTTAACAAGAAATGTGTGGAGTGGTTGAAAAACAAGTTTTAATGACTCCAACCTAAGTGTATGTAAACTTCCGACTTCAACTATAGCTGTTTGTTCAGGAAAATAAACAAAATTGAGCACTTTAAATGTTTCTAATTGTTTTTGTATTATGTATTCTGCTTAAAATCGTCCTAAAACTGAGCACATAATACTTTTTATTGCTTTATATGAAATTAATGTGAAAGAAAACATGTATCGCAGAATTTCAGAAAAGCAAAATCCTGGAGGGACTGTTTAGTATATTCATTCAAAATACACTTGGAGTTGTTTTTAAGTTGAAGCATTGATTTAAAAAAAATATGAAACTCTGCTTGTGAGGTGTCAAGTACACTATAAGTATACAGTGCCTTGTAAAAGTATTCATACCCCTTATATTTCTTCAAATGTTATTGTGTTACTAAGTGGGATTAACCCTTTGACGCGTACCAACACATGATCATTCTACAGTGGTCCCTGCAGTGTATGCTCAAACCGGTGTGATTAGAATGCTTATTTAGAACGTCCAGTTTCGATTGATGCAACAGTCAGCGTTTGAGCTGGCAATACAGTTTTTTTCACAGAAACATTTTGCAAAAACACAGTCCTTACAACGTTATGTCCTGAGTGTGCCAGTTTATTTTTGGATGCAATGTTCAGACATTCACAGAAGTAGCGACAGCATAACACAATCATCCAAACCTGAAAATGTAGGCTACATTAGTCCTAGCGCTAACTGAGGAAAGATTGACCTAACACAAGCGGTCATATTTTAACTCTCGGCTGACAGAAACCATAATATGAATTAGCTAATAGAAATTACTATTTACAATTCATCACATCACGGGTGAGCTCGCCATTGATCGAAATAACTGAGTAAAACCCTTTCTAGAAATCGAAAATAATCTGATGATGGGTAGTTTGTGCGCGCCACCATGTTTTTAGTTTTTTCGGGTCAACTAAAGATAAGAAGAGGAGACAAGATGAGTTTGGTCTGTTTGCAGTATGCATGTTGAAGGGGGTGTGCCGTCAACCATCATTCACTTCCTTTCATTCACTTCCGGAAGTTTTCTCGAAAGATGAGTGAACCAACCCTCACCTCATTTTTTTATAACATCTTTGGTCTGACAGACGTTTACGTGACACCCAGAATGCATTGTATAATGTCAACAAACATGGTGCCACACAGCTGGCAAGTAGCTTAGCATTAGCTCATCATAATCAGTACAACCTTCAAAAAAGTATTTTACACACATCATTACAATCTATGCAAGAATCGGAATGCATGATTTGCCACCAGTACTTGAAAACATGTGAATAAAACAGTAAATACATTATGCTCCATACATACAGTGGGGAGAACAAGTATTTGATACATATTTTACATTTACATTTACATTTGATACACTGCCGATTTTGCAGGTTTTCCTACTTACAAAGCATGTAGAGGTCTGTAATTTTTATCATAGGTACACTTCAACTGTGAGAGACGGAATCTAAAAAAATCCAGAAAATCACATTGTATGATTTTAAAGTAATTAATTAGCATTTTATTGCATGACATAAGTATTTGATACATCAGAAAAGCAGAACTAAATATTTGGTACAGAAACCTTTGTTTGCAATTACAGAGATCATACGTTTCCTGTAGGTCTTGACCAGGTTTGCACACACTGCAGCAGGGATTTTGGCCCACTCCTCCATACAGACCTTCTCCAGATCCTTCAGGTTTCGGGGCTGTCGCTGGGCAATACGGACTTTCAGCTCCCTCCAAAGATTTTCTATTGGGTTCAGGTCTGGAGACTGGCTAGGCCACTCCAGGACCTTGAGATGCTTCTTACGGAGCCACTCCTTAGTTGCCCTGGCTGTGTGTTTCGGGTCGTTGTCATGCTGGAAGACCCAGCCACGACTCCATCTTCAATGCTCTTACTGAGGGAAGGAGGTTGTTGGCCAAGATCTCGCGATACATGGCCCCATCCATCCTCTCCCTCAATACGGTGCAGTCGTCCTGTCCCCTTTGCAGAAAAGCATCCCCAAAGAATGATGTTTCCCACCTCCATGCTTCATGGTTGGGATGGTGTTCTTGGGGTTGTACTCATCCTTCTTCTTCCTCCAAACACGGCGAATGGAGTTTAGACCAAAAAGCTCTATTTTTGTCTCATCAGACCACATGACCTTCTCCCATTCCTCCTCTGGATCATCCAGATGGTCATTGGCAAACTTTAGACGGGCCTGGACATGTGCTGGCTTGAGCAGGGGGACCTTGCGTGCGCTGCAGGATTTTAATCCATGACGGCGTAGTGTGTTACTAATGGTTTTCTTTGAGACTGTGGTCCCAGCTCTCTTCAGGTCATTGACCAGGTCCTGCCGTGTAGTTCTGGGCTGATCCCTCACCTTCCTCATGATCATTGATGCCCCACGAGGTGAGATCTTGCATGGAGCCCCAGACCGAGGGTGATTGACCGTCATCTTGAACTTCTTCCATTTTCTAATAATTGCGCCAACAGTTGTTGCCTTCTCACCAAGCTGCTTGCCTATTGTCCTGTAGCCCATCCCAGCCTTGTGCAGGTCTACAATTTTATCCCTGATGTCCTTACACAGCTCTCTGGTCTTGGCCATTGTGTAGAGGTTGGAGTCTGTTTGATTGAGTGTGTGGACAGGTGTCTTTTATACAGGTAACAAGTTCAAACAGGTGCAGTTAATACAGGTAATGAGTGGAGAACAGGAGGGCTTCTTAAAGAAAAACTAACAGGTCTGTGAGAGCCGGAATTCTTACTGGTTGGTAGGTGATCAAATACTTATGTCATGCAATAAAATGCAAATTAATTATTTAAAAATCATACAATGTGATTTTCTGGATTTTTGTTTTAGATTCCGTCTCTCACAGTTGAAGTGTACCTATGATACAAATTACAGACCTCTACATGCTTTGTAAGTAAGAAAACCTGCAAAATCGGCAGTGTATCAAATACTTGTTCTCCCCACTGTACATACATATATACATACATACATTCATATGGTGTGCTACAGTAGAAACGACAACACGATATACTGAAAATAAGGCACTTACGTTGATAGGAACGCACACATGTTCAAAGTTATTGTTTGTAAGGAAAACAACAATGAAGGCAATGCGGGTGCCAGCCAGAAAATGTGCCAAGGGGAAAAGTTTGTGCTAGACTGTGCAAATGTCTTGTGCTCTCATCGAAAAGAAAAGTTTGTCCGGTTCAGTAAAGCCTCAAACATAAATTGTCCGCAACAGTGAAATTAATTACTTCTATGTAGCCCATTTCAAACAGTTTATTTTCTAAACTGTTGTTAGAAAATAAAACTTGTTAGAAAATCATTTCAAATTGACAAGTTGAAATATAGCCTATTAGCAGGCAGTGTGTGTCTTGGCTTGAGGGTAGCGCGGGTTAACTGTCCTGTTGCGTAACAATCACATTTTGGAACAGTGAGTGCATTCTGACATCACTAGCATAAAAAACTCACGCTGGGGCTACCGTTAGAGATATTTGAAACTCACGCGTGAAAAGGTTAAAATTGATTGAATTGTCATTTGTTGTCAAAAATGAACTGAAAATACTCTGTAATATCAAAGTGAAAGAAAAATGTAACTACAAGAATAAATTATTTCAGGAGTAACATTTGGCTTAACAAATCACATAATATGTTACATGGACTCTGTGTGAAAAATAGGGGTTGACATGATTTTTTAATGACTAACCTTTACTCTGCCCTCTATACGTACAACGTCTGTAAGGTCCCTCATTCAAGTATTGAATTTCAAGCACAGATTCAACTACAAAGACCAGGGAGCCTTTCGATAGCCTCATAAAAAGGGCACTGATTGGTAGATCAGTAGCAATATCAAATCAGACATTAAGCATGGTCAAGTTAATAATTATGCTGTGGATTATGTATTAAACCACCCAGACACATTACATTTACATTTACATTTACGTCATTTAGCAGACGCTCTTATCCAGAGCGGGGGGGTAGAAGGGGGGGGGGGGGTAGAAGGATTACTTTATCCTATCCCAGGTATTCCTTAAAGAGGTGGGGTTTCAAATGTCTCCGGAAGGTGGTGAGTGACTCCGCTGTCCTGGCGTCGTGAGGGAGCTTGTTCCACCATTGGGGTGCCAGAGCAGCGAACAGTTTGACTGGGCTGAGCGGGAACTATGCTTCCGCAGAGGAAGGGGAGCCAGCAGGCCAGAGCTGGATGAACGCAATGCCCTCGTTTGGGTGTAGGGACTGATCAGAGCCTGAAGGTACGGAGGTGCCGTTCCCCTCACTGCTCCATAGGCAAGCACCATGGTCTTGTAACGGATGCGAGCTTCAACTGGAAGCCAGTGGAGTGTGCGGAGGAGGGGGGTGACGTGAGAGAACTTGGGAAGGTTGAACACCAGACGGGCTGCGGCATTCTGGATGAGTTGTAGGGGTTTAATGGCACAGGCAGGGAGCCCAGCCAACAGCGAGTTGCAGTAATCCAGACGGGAGATGACAAGTGCCTGGATTAGGACCTGTGCCGCTTCCTGTGTAAGGCAGGGTCGTACTCTCCGAATGTTGTAGAGCATGAACCTGCAGGATCGGGTCACCGCCTTGATGTTAGCGGAGAACGACAGGGTGTTGTCCAGGGTCACGCCAAGGCTCTTCGCACTCTGGGAGGAGGACACAACGGAGTTGTCAACCGTGATGGCGAGATCATGGAACGGGCAGTCCTTCCCCGGGAGGAAGAGCAGCTCCGTCTTGCCAAGGTTCAGCTTGAGGTGGTGATCCCTCATCCATACTGATATGTCTGCCAGACATGCAGAGATGCGATTCGCCACCTGGTTATCAGAAGGGGGAAAGGAGAAGATTAGTTGTGTATCGTCAGCGTAGCAATGATAGGAGAGGCCATGTGAGGATATGACAGAGCCAAGTGACTTGGTGTATAGGGAGAAAAGGAGAGGGCCTAGAACTGAGCCCTGGGGGACACCAGTGGTGAGAGCACGTGGTGCGGAGACAGCTTCTCGCCACGCCACTTGGTAGGAGCGACCGGTCAGGTAGGGACGCAATCCAGGAGTGAGCCGCGCCGGAGATGCCCAGCTCGGAGAGGGTGGAGAGGAGGATCTGATGGTTCACAGTATCAAAGGCAGCAGACAGGTCTAGAAGGACAAGAGCAGAGGAGAGAGAGTTAGCTTTAGCAGTGCGGAGAGCCTCCGTGACACAGAGAAGAGCAGTCTCAGTTGAATGACCAGTCCTGAAACCTGACTGGTTTGGATCAAGAAGGTCATTCTGAGAGAGATAGCAAGAGAGTTGGCTAAAGACGGCACGCTCAATAGTTTTGGAAAGAAAAGAAAGAAGGGATACTGGTCTGTAGTTGTTGACATCAGTGGGATCGAGTGTTGGTTTTTTGAGAAGGGGGTGCAACTCTCGCTCTCTTGAAGACGGAAGGGACATAGCCAGCGGTCAAGGATGAGTTGATCAGCGAGGTGAGGTAGGGGAGAAGGTCACCGGAGATGGTCTGGAGAAGAGAGGAGGGGATGGGGTCAAGCGGGCAGGTTGTTGGGCGGCCTGCAGTCACTAGTCGCAAGATTTTATCTGGAGAGAGAGGGGAGAAAGAAGTCAAAGCATAGGGTAGGGCAGTGTGAGCAGGACCAGCAGTGTCATTAGACTTAACAAACGAGGATCGGATGTCGTCAACCTTCTTTTCAAAGTGGTTGATCAAAGATACAGTCGTCCTTCTGAACTGAGCTGCAGGACAGGAATGAAAGTGCTCAGGGATGTTACCATGAGGCCATTGGTGATTGTAAAACAGTTAGAGTTAAATGGCTGTGATGGAAGAAAACTGAGGATGGATCAACAACACTGGAGTGAATCCACAATAATTATCTAAATGTGAAAGGAATAATTCAAATATACAGAATAAAACATAAATCTAGGCACTAAAGTGGTACTGCAAAAAAACTTTTGGGCCTAAATGCAAAGCCTTATGTTTGGGGCAAATCCAACACAACACATCACTGAGTAACTACCGCCTTATTTTCATGGTGGTGGCTGCATCATGTTATGGGTATGCTTGACATCGGCAAATACTGGGGAGTTTTTCAGGATAAAAAGAAACGGGATGGTGCCAAGCACAGGCAAAATCCCAGAGGAAAACCTGCTTCAGTCTGCTTTACAACATACACTGGAATAGGAATTTGCTTACCAAGAAGACAGTGTGTTCCTGAGTGGCCAAGTTACAGTTTTGACTTAAATCTGATTGAAAAACTATGGCGAGATTTGAACATTGCTGTCTAGCCATGAGCACCAACAGCTTGACAGAGCTTGAAGAATTCAGAAAATAATAAAGGGCTAATATTGCACAATCAAGGTGTGTAAAGCTCTTAGAGACTTACCCAAGAAGAGTCACCGCTGTAATCGCTGCCAACGGTGTTTCTAGCATGTATTGACTCAGGGAGCTGAATACTTATGCAAACAACTATATTTTAATTAATTCATTTCTATCAATATTTTTTTAGTTCCACTTTGACATTAGAGTATGTGAAAAAATCCAAGGGGTATGAATACTTTTGCAAGGCACTGTTTCAGAGCCAATAATGAGTTTTGAAGTACTTTCTGAATTCCTATTCAGAAGAGCGCAGAGATAGTTGACAATGATAGCAATTGTTTATTCCACATAAGGAAACATGCACAGCTGAGGAACATGCTTCCTGAGAGTATACTTTTTCATATCTCAAGAAAATATATTTAAGTATACTTTCAAAAAAGTATATTTAACTTAAATGTCCACAAAATATATTTAAAGTATACTTTCAAAAACGCATTATAATTATATATATTTTTTGCATGTTACCCAGCATCCTTTTCTGCTGCTGAAGTTTTGATTTATAATATGATATTGTTCCTCATATTTAGCTTATTCAAATGTTTTGATGTTCATGTTCGAACTGAATAATGTTGTACTTTTAATTACACATTACATATTACACATTACACATTTTATTGAAATGTCAATTTATCACCGTAATGTGAACAACTAAAGTGTGAAATGCCACTGGTGGACAGTTCTCAAAAGCATAACTGCTGCTCCAACTATGTGAATATCATGTTAACATTGGCTGAGAAGATTACATTTACATTTATGTCATTTAGCAGACGCTCTTATCCAGAGCGACTTACAAATTGGTGCATTCACCTTATGATAGCCAGTGGGACAAATGTATTTAAAATTGTTCCAATTTAGATCATTTAAAATATACTTAAGTATATTTATCACAGATATACTTAAATATATTAAAATATGTTAATGAAGTATGATTTAAGTATATTAAAACAAAAACAGTTCCGCTTGGGAGGGTGTATCCAGGCATTGACTCAGATTGGTGTTTAGGGTATATTCAGGCATTGACTCTGATTGGTGTTTAGGGTATATTCAGGCATTGACTCTGATTGGTGGTCAGTGGTTCTGTGTGTCCGTGTGTTGATTGTGGATGTTGTGTTTTCTCTCCTGGCCTTGGAATCTCCCTGTAATGAAATAAGAATGTCACTCTGGAAGGAGAACAAGAGATGGAGGGGAGAGAGAGAAAAGGTTTGGAAGGAGGAGAGAGAAGGAGAGTGGAAGAGGGAAAAAGAGGTTCTGGAAATGTTATGCTTTTATCCCACCGGGAAGTTATTTGAACTGAATTAAGTGAAATAAGCTGAAGGGCTTTCCAAGCCTGAGCAGAAATATTTGTGTGCTGGAAAGAGAGAGGCCTCATTCAGGTTACAGGAGAGGAGAAGGGTTCTCTAAGGAGTAAATAGTAAGTAATAGATGTGTTCAGACCTTCCGTCAGCTGACTTTGAAGTCTCTTGTTTTGGTTTCTCCCCCATCCTTCGTCCCTGTGTCCCGTGTGTGTTAACGTGGTACTCAGCGGCCCTCTTTGGTCGCCACTCACCCGTTCTATGAAGGGTCATGAGAGGTTGTTGACCCTGGCCATCCCTCAGCGGCCTGTCAGCCTGGCCAGGCTATGGGGTCAGGGGTTTTCACTATGGTCTGGGGGTCAAAGGTAATATCACAGTCCTAAAGTGGAGAAGAGAGGGGTCAATGCCTCTACACAACACAGTAAAACACCTGAGTTTACCACTATATCTAGGCATAGGACTTTGCTATAACACCTGACCTAACGTCTACACCTGAGTTTACCACAGTATCTAGACATTTGCTATAACACCTGAGTTTACCACTGTATCTAGACATAGGACTTTGCTATAACACCTGAGTTTACCACTGTATCTAGACATAGGACTTTGCTATAACACCTGAGTTTACCACTGTATCTAGACATTGGACTTTGCTATAACATCTGAGTTTACCCCTATATCTAGACATAGGACTTTGCTATAACACCTGACTTAACGTCTACACCTGAGTTTACCACTGTATCTAGACATAGGACTTTGCTATAACACCTGACTTAACGTCTACACCTGAGTTTACCACTATATCTAGACATAGGACTTTGCTATAACACCTGAGTTTACCACTATATCTAGACATAGGACTTTGCTATAACACCTGACTTAACATCTACACCTGAGTTTACCACTATATCTAGACATAGGACTTTGCTATAACACCTGAGTTTACCACTATATCTAGACATCGGACTTTGCTATAACACCTGAGTTTACCACTATATCTAGACATCGGACTTTGCTATAACACCTGAGTTTACCACTATATCTAGACATAGGACTTAGCTATAACACCTGACTTAACGTCTACACCTGAGTTTACCACTATATCTAGACATAGGACTTTGCTATAACACCTGACTTAACGTCTACACCTGAGTTTACCACTATATCTAGACATAGGACTTTGCTATAACACCTGAGTTTACCACTATATCTAGACATAGGACTTTGCTATAACACCTGAGTTTACCACTGTATCTAGACATTGGACTTTGCTATAACATCTGAGTTTACCACTATATCTAGACATAGGACTTTGCTATAACACCTGAGTTTACCACTATATCTAGACATAGGACTTAGCTATAACACCTGACTTAACGTCTACACCTGAGTTTACCACTATATCTAGACATAGGACTTTGCTATAACACCTGACTTAACGTCTACACCTGAGTTTACCACTATATCTAGACATAGGACTTTGCTATAACACCTGAGTTTACCACTATATCTAGACATAGGACTTTGCTATAACACCTGAGTTTACCACTATATCTAGACATAGGACTTTGCTATAACACCTGAGTTTACCACTATATCTAGACATAGGACTTTGCTATAACATCTGAGTTTACCACTGTATCTAGACATAGGACTTTGCTATAACACCTGACTTAACGTCTACACCTGAGTTTAACAGAACAAGCCTGTTTTCACTAACATCTGAACTACTCCCAAATTCCTCACAGCACCACAGCAGTATTTCATCAGACTGCCGTTTGCTCAGACATCTTCACTATGATCACTCCTTTACACACCTGATTTTTCTTCAATGCTGCAAGACTGCATCTTCAGCTTAACGCTTACCTGTCTGTGCTGTGCTGTGCGCGCGCGCGTGCGTGTGTGTGCGCGCGCGTGGGTGTCTAGAAGTACTGTAGGTAATTGAAGCCCTCTTTAAATAAGTGTTGGACAAGCAGCAATTTATTCCCTTTGTTCCTGCCAGTGTCTTAGAGGTGTAGAGAGACGAGACCTGCGGAGGCATCAGCGGAGGGAGGGAGGGAGGGAGGGAGGGAGGGAGGAGTTTAGCACACAGACATGTTTCTTGGTGTTGTTGTTTTGTGATTTTATTAAAGTGATGATGTAAAAGAAAAGAGAGACTGTGCCTACATACAGCAGTTGTAGCTGGTGTGAGTTAGACTCCTGCTGTATGAGTCAGTGTTATTTCATACCCAGAACATGGTCATTACATATTACCAGGTAGTGTTCCTCTGTGGATGGTTTAGCTGGCCTACTGCATGCCTCATTGCCCTCTATATGACTAAGAGTGTCCTGGATCAGCTGATGTGAGCAATGCTAGATCAGGGTTTATTGAGAAAACTAACTTAAATGTACACTGTGTACAAAACATTAAGAACACCTGCTCTTTCCATGACATAGACTGACCAGTTGAATCAAGGTGAAAGCGATGATCCCTTATTGATGTCACTTGTTAAATCCACTTCAATTAGTGTAGATGAAGGGGAGGAGACAGGTTAAATAATATTTTTTAAGCCTTGAAACAATTGAGACATTGATTGTGTATGTGTGCCATTCAGTGGGTGAATGGGCAAGACAAAATATTTAACTGCCTTTGAACGGGGTATGGTAGTAGGTGCCAGGCGTACCGGTTTGTGTCAAGAACTGCAACGCTACTGGGTTTTT
>NC_059221.1:45567369-45639869 GCF_020615455.1 Coregonus clupeaformis | reverse complement strand
TCACTGTACATGACAATAAAAACTAAAATGTTTTATGAGTTGAACACATTGGGAGGGATATTAGACCATTCCTCAACACAAATCCTTCCAGATCCTTGATATCCTTCGTCTGCGCTTATGGACTGCCCTCTTCAGTTCAAATGTAATAATTTAGAACCCTACCTTTTTGAGAAAATAAAAATGACTTGTTAAACAAAATCTCTTTCTCTGAGCAATTATATGAGTATAAAAAAATATAGTTTCCAAATTTTTTTTGCATATAATATAGCTCAGTATTTGAATAATTTATTTTATCCAGTCATTTATGTTCATTGGAATCTTTATCGGATATGCTACAAAACAGTTACTTTGAATAATTAAGTCTCTCACCTCCTACTTGACATCTTGTCAAACTGCTGATTACAACTAAGGCGAAGCACCACACAAGGCACTCGATTGGTTTTGCAATACAGAGGCTTACACAGCTTACATGTATTTATTGATCCAAAATTAAGATGATTGTTATCGTTATGGTTACATGTCTAGAGCTCACTTGTGGTGTGGTGTGAATGCTGTAAGTATGCTGTAAGTCATGGTGCTGGGGTTGGAGTGGGAGTGGGAGGAAGAGTCCTATAGGTTTACACTAGTCAGACAGACAGTCAGACAGTCAGACAGTCAGTCAGTCAGTCAGACAGCAGAGCACTGTGTCAGGCCAGTACTGGACTGCCTCTCTGTCACCAGATTACGTTTAACAAGGGGATTACGTGTGTGCTCTGTGTGTCCCACATGGCTTACACTGGCCTGTCAACGAGCCTGTAGTCCAGTCCACTTCTCTGGGGTGTCTGACACATGTGACCGACCGACAGACAGACAGACACACACGTACGCACGCACGCACACACACACTGCTTCTCTGTGGTGTGTTTTATCCTGGCCTGTGGAAAAGCCACGCTTTTAGGACGACATTCAGTCGAGGATTAGGTACCATGTAAGACCCTCCTCATTTTACAGCACTACTGCCAAGAGGGGATCTCCACACACACACACACATACACACAGACACACACACACACACACACACACACAGACACACACACACACACACACACACACACACATACACACAGACACACATACACACAGACACACAGACACACACACAGACACACACACACACACAGACACCCACACACACACACACATACACACAGACACACACACACAGACACACACACACACACACACATACACACAGACACACACACACACACAGACATACACACCCACACACACTCTGGCTCTCTCTGAATCGTTGTGTTTAGTAAATGCCTAGCGGGTCGTCTTCTTGTTAGTCAAGTCTAGATTACAGGAAGCCAATCCACTACCCACTTTTCTGCTCTTCCCAGAAACACACTCTCTCTCTGTCTCTGTGTTTCTCTCTCTCTCTCTCCGTGTGTTTCTCTCTCTCTTCTCTTTCTCTCTCTGTGTGTTTCTCTCTCTCTCTCTCTCTCTCTCTCTCTCTCTCTCTCTCTCTCCTGTGTTTCTCTTTCTCTCTGTGTTTCTCTCTCTCTTTTCTCTCTCCTCTCTCTGTGTTTCTCTCTCTCTCTTCTCTCTCTGTGTTTATCTTTCTCTCTCTCTGTGTTTCTCTCTCTCTCTCTTCTCCATCTCTGTGTTTCTCTCTCTCTCTCTCCTCTCTCTGTGTTTCTCTCTCTCTCTCTCTCCTCTCTCTGTGTTTCTCCTCTCCTCTCTCTCTGTGTGTTTATCTCTCTCCTCTCTCTCTGTGTTTCTCTCTCTCCATATATTTAATGATGAACACAGTCTGATAGCAACCACTCACTCTCTCTGTTGCTATAAGGGTGTGTGTGTGTGTGTGTGTGTGTGTGTGTGTGTGTGTGTGTGTGTGTGTGTGTGTGTGCGTGCGTGCGTGCGTGCGAGTTGTGTGTGCTTGCGTATGTGTGAGTGAGTTTGTGCGTGCGTGCGTGCAAACTTCAAAGCAGGTATTTAGCAAATACATTTCTCAACAAAAAAACTCCCTACTGCGGTGTCATGCACGACTCCTACACACACACACACACACACACACACACACACACACACACACACACACACACACACACACACACAGACAGACAGGCTCTCTGTTTCTCTTGGAGGGGTTGGTGAGGGAGATTTGACCGAAACTAACTGTTGGCCAGGGATGGATGATCGGCAGGGTCCGACGGTTGCAATGCAGCCAGGTCGCTCAAGATCCACTTCGAAATCCGACGCCCGTCCAGGTACACAGGACGTCGGGAGATGGTTTCATAACCGGCCACTAGGGGCAACGGTGAGCGCTATTACCATCAAGTAGACTTTGGTTTGGTGTTGTGGACGGGGGAGGTGGATGGGCGTAAGCCGCCAGCTCTGGCTCCGAGGGTCACGTGTTAGATCCCAATGATAGGCACTTTTAATTGTTTTTGTTTTAATCCCAAACCTTAAATGACCAGTGCAGTCAAAAATGTAATTTTCACGTGTTTTATATATATTTCCACACTATGAGGTTGGAATAAAACTGTGAAATTGTGAAAATTATGATAATTCCCTTTTAGTGTAAGAGCTGTTTGAAAAGACAGCCAGAAATGTCTGCCTGTTTTGGTGGGATGGAGTTTTGGCCTGTCTGGTGCCATCACCAATCGGCAAATTAGTTAATAGACCAATAAGAAAGAGAGTTCCAAACCTCTGCCAGTAACGGCTAGTTTTCAGTTTTCCCCTCCCCACTCAGACCACTCCCAGACAGTCCTAGCCAAATTCTTGCTTGAGAAAATGCTATTTTCTAAGAAGCTATTTTTGTATCTTTTTGACCATTTTAATTGTAAACAATCACAGTGAGGTACTTAATTGTTACCCAGAAATGATTTGATATTGAGATTAAAACGTCTGCATTGGATCTTTAACCCTTAACTCGAGTGTTCAATCCCAGTCATTGGCACTTGTTTTGGTTGTTGTTTATTTTAACCTTATCCCAAAGCTTAACACTTAACTTAACCATTCTAAATGAATGCCTAAACTTTCATTTGTGCGTGCGTGTGTGTGTGTGTGTGTATAGAGAGGGAGAGCATTGACAGTGTTTGGAGAGTGTGTGTGTGAGAGAGCTGTGTAAGGCAGACGTTGTTTATGGGGCTGAGCCTCCAGGGTTGGCTGGAGCTGAAGAGGATTCTTTGAGGAATGTTTTCTGATTGGGCCAGGGAACGTTAGCTGTCTGATTGGTTGTTTATCCACAGGGTTCTATTTTTGTCTTTGATGCACCTCTGTTTCTCTCCTCCTGAGAGGCTGGATGGAACGACCTGAGTCTACACCACTCCACATACACACACACAGTCTCCCATTTGATGTGATTGTGTTTGACGTTGTAAAGCAGAACCACGAGGAGTGTTTTGTGTTTCGCTGGGCCAGGCAGTAGGGATGCACTGTACGGTTGCCCACGGTAAGATAACACTGTGTTGTTGAATATTATGGGGTGGATAACAATGGGTCTGGGGACTGAAAGTAGCAACGCCAATGATCTACTCTCTACTTAGTAGTGATGTTGTTTTAGACCTTCACAGATGGTGGATGGACATTAGATACACTATGGTACTGAATGGGTTGGGCTGGCTTTGACTTTATTTTATTTTACAGGGAACATCTGGTCACAGACAGACACATATACACACACACTCACGCACTGCACACGCACACTCTCTCTCACACACACACACACTGTTAAGGGGGTTGTGATGGATGAAATCCCAAAATGCCAAAACAGGCTGTCAAGATTATATCTGTACAGAGAAACACTGAGAAAGAGCTAGAGTTACAGACAGAGAGAGAGAGAACCCACATCAACCCAGCAGCAAGAGAGAGGCGGCGGGGGGGGATCTAGCAAGGTTATTGATGAAAAGACCCACTATTGTCAAAGACTTAGTAGAGCACATCGTCTGTAGTGTCTTTCTCTGTTTAGCCAGTCTGTAGCCCTACAGGCCGAGTGGTCCTCTAACCGCTGTACTCAGAACAGTATTATAGCAGTGCCACACTCATGTGAGGCATCAAGGGGCAGCTCTGGGATCAGTTCTAGAGAGAGAACTGACATCAGGTAACTTCATTACATAACTTCTCAGGTTATGTTTGAATGTTTCTTCATGGTTCCAATAACCTTCAGGACACTGTTGAATGCTCAATACCAGTTCTCTCTCCTTGCCTCTTCTGGGCAAGCAACACAACTCCTTCCCTTCTTCCTCTAGCATTGTTAAGCTGGTCCTAATAAGCACATGCCCTGGTTGGCATGTCATGCATGCACACACACACACATACACACACACATAAAAACACACACACACACATGTTCCCCATAATACAAATCAAGCATACAGACAGGTACCCTGATACAAGTGGAACTCTTGGGCCCTGAGCTCTTTCCAGCTAACCAGATCTGAGCAAAGACAAGGTATACTCTCCCCTTCAACGCATAAACATGCCTAGCATCGTCTTACACTGGGGGGGACCTCTTCCCTCTTTTTAATGGAGAAAGTATTTGTGTAGTTTGTTTATGTGGGATTAGCTAGCTGTAATGGAGAAATGGCTTTTATATATCACAGGACACCTGAGTTCAATTTCACTGCTTTTAGGACCAGATTGTAAAGATGGCATACCAGACCAGCTCTCTCTTTCCATTTCTATCTACTGTATCTCTATCCTTCATTCTTTCATTCTCTTTTTTTCTCCCTCTCTCTCTCTTTCTATTTCTGTCTCTGTCTATCTCTGTCGCTGTATCTCTCTCACTAACTGCCCTGCTACACTACATCCCTTGGGCGTCCGACATTGCCATCAGCCATTGAGGGAATGCTTCCTTTTGAAATCTATGAAAGCTGCTATAATTCCCATGTTGCGCTCGCGTTGTGTCACGTCCAATGGCAGCGTCCAAGCTCAAGAATCGCAGAGGTTCAATTCTCGATAGTTGACGCGCGCGTTCATTCTATCTTGTGAATTGAAATAATGAGAAATGAAGTTGATTTCGGTTGCATATTTTACTGCAATTTCTGAAGTCAAGAAGCTACTAGCTAGCAGAAAATGTAGCTAGCTAGCTACCTTGACTGTGTTCAC
Source organism: Coregonus clupeaformis (assembly GCF_020615455.1). Lineage (NCBI taxonomy): Eukaryota > Metazoa > Chordata > Actinopteri > Salmoniformes > Salmonidae > Coregonus > Coregonus clupeaformis. The sequence goes on along the minus strand of NC_059221.1, from coordinate 45,634,772 downwards.
AATATAAACAAAAGCAACTTGTGTAATTAGAGGATCATTTAGTACAACCACTAGCAACAATTATAATGAGTACTTGCGGAAAAACTGGGCCAAAGCTATTGTACTGAAGCATAATGGATGAACATGGTACAGTACAGTAGGGAAAATAGAATGAAGATTCCTTCCCCTCTGCTGCTGTCCACTCTCACAACAATGCGTTCTGTGTAGCAGGTAGAACTTCACATTGACGCGATGCTGATGCTTATAGGAGAGCTGCAGTGTTACTCACTAAAGCTTCTTTCTTTCTTTTTGAAAATACACTCTCAGAAAAAAAGAGTGCTATATAAAACTAATTGTCCCTGTAGGAGAACCCTCTGATAAAAAGTTTCAGACATAACTCTTTTCAAATCATATAGAACCTCTGGTTCCAAAGAGAACAATTGAAAGGGTGCTATTTTTAACCAAAAAGGGTTTTATCTGACCTGAAAGGGTTCTATCTGGAGTCTTTTTTTCAGAGGGTTCTCCTACAAAGTCAAATGGTTCTACATAGCACTATTTCTTTCCTCCTGAGAGATTACTTAGGAGAACTTAGGTGTTCTAGAAACAGAATCATATAATTGATTTAGCATCCAAAATGTTTACCTGCATTTGTAATAAGCCAGAGCTTCTACTGCCAATATAGTCAGCTCATCTATGGGGGTATAGAGTGCAGAAGCTGCTATTGTCACGCCCTGGCTCTGGGACTCTGTTATGTTGAGCCAGGGTGTGTTGTTTCTTTGTGTTTTGTGTGCTAGGGTGATATTCTAGTGCTTGTGTTTCTATGTTGGCCGGGGTGGTTCTCAATCAGAGGCAACGTGAATCAGCTGTTGCTTGTTGTCTCTGATTTGGAACCATACTTAGGCAGCCGTTTGGGCATTGTCATGTGTGGGATCTTGTTCCGTATGGTTTGTGTTGTAACCAAGGACTTCACGTTTCGTATCGTTTGTTGTTTTGTTCGTGTGGTGAATAATAAATAAAGTATGTTCACATTCCACGCTGCGCATTGGTCCACTTCCTCCGACGATCGTGACAGCTATGGCCTTAGCCCTGGGTTTGTATGTGTGTGTATGCATCTCTGCAGCAGTGCTACGCTTGGCTCCCGAAACTCACACACACACGCTGAGCCGCCAGCCAACCAATATAATAATTATTTTCCTCTGTGTGTGCAGTTTCAGTTCTCTCAATGCGAGACCAAACTGCCCTATCCTCTCCAGCAGGGCCGTCACCATACAAGCCCCATGTGTTCAGCAGCTTAAAAACAATCACTTTACAGCATTTTGCTGCAGCACAAATTAACTGTAAGCCAAAGGACAAGGCCTGAACATGTGGTTGTTTTGTTGTTTCCTTTTAATTAGGCAAGAGTTATTCTTCTGACTACTCTGAGTCCTGCCTTGTACCAGACGGAACATACTACAGCTCTAACCAGACATTCCATTTTACTTTAATGATGTTTGTTTAGCTAATAACTGTGCTTATACTTGATTTGTTTGTTTATTTTGTGTGTGTGTGTGTGTGCTATGGTTCACAGGAAAGGGAAGGGTTCCCTGCTATTTATACACAGATAATGCAGACCTCTCTATATCTAAACTTGATCAAATCAAATTATATTTGTCACATGCGCCGAATACAACAGGTGTAGACTCTACCGTGAAATGCTTACTTACGAGCCCTTTCCCAACAATGCAGTTTAAAATTAAGAAACATTTGCAAAAAATGTAAAAGGAAATAGCAACACAATAGAATAACAACACACGTCACAATTGAGGAATACATACCTCTTTCTCTCTCTCCCACCCATCCCTTGTTCTCTATTTGGCATACTTCTCTCTCTCTTTCACCCATCCCTTTATTTGTCTCTTTCACCTGTCTCTCTGTCGCTCTCTCTTTGTCTTTTGGGGTGTTGGAGTGGTATGCACCACAAACTCTTAGTCTGTATTAGTCTCTGATGTAATTCCATTTCTGTCACTAACTGTAGGTGCTGTAGGAGGCTCTGAATGGAGTTCAGCAGTGCCGTTTCTGTCACTAACTGTAGGTACTGTAGGTACTGTAGGACAAGGTTTCCCAAACTTGGTCCTGGGGCCCCCCCTTTGGCAATTGAATGTTTTCAACATTTGGCTTTGGAATTTCAATTAAAAAGCTCTCAAATAATTTCAAGGTCATTTTTCATAATGCATTTAATGTAAAAAAAAAGAAGAAAAAAAAGAAGAAGAAACCAAAATTAAAAACCGTGGTAATTTGTTATTTTATTTTACGAACCGAAACTGACCTCAAAAAGCACTAATCGCTCAGCACTGCAAATCAGCGAGCCGGTTGCCAGATCAGGGTTTGGGTTGCCACGTAGTGAGCTGTCCAGACTGCTACTGAGATGATAGCAGCACAGGGCCTTTATCAGTGATGTCAGCAGTGATGTCATCTCAAAACCACACAGGCGGACCTAGCTAGGACCTGGGTGTCCATATGTGTGCATGTGTGTGTTCGTGTAAACCACAACCAGACAGGCAGAACTATCATGATCAGAACTATCGTGTGTGTGTGTGTTGATTTGTAGAGTGCTGGAGAACATAGAGGTCTGTGGTAGATTACAAATATTTAATGATGTAACTTGAGTGTGCTTAAGTGTGTATTTATGTGTATCTGTAGGTTCATTTGTAGATATGTGCATGTATGCAATCGTTCGTTCCTCTGTGTGTGTGTGTGTGTGAGTGAATATAGGCATTGCAAAACCAACCTGCTTTATCATTAACATTAAGAAAGGAAAAGTATTAACAACTGCTGAAAGACACTCTGTGGACATTTCTTGCATTCCTCTTGAGAGGAAAGAGAGACAGGGGAAGAGAGAGGGGAAGAGAGAGTGGGAGAGGGGAAGAGAGAGCGGGAGAGGGGCAGAGAGAGAGAGAGATAGAGAGAGAGAGAGAGACAGAACGATCTGAGCGACAAGGCAAGAAGGGCCTTCTATGCCAACAAAAGGAACATAAAATTTGACATTCCAGTTAGGATCTCCAAAAAATACTTTAATCGGTTATAGAACCCATTGTCCTTTATGGTTGTGAGGTCTGGGGTCCACTCACCAACCAATAATTCAGAAAATGGGACAAACACCTAATTGAGACTGCATGCAGAATTCTGCAAAAATATCCCCAGTGTACAACGTAAAACACCAAATAATGCATGCAGAGCAGAATTAGGCCGATACTCGCTACAGAGAGGTCAACCTGGAGAAGAGTACCCTAAGCAAGCTGGTCCTGGGGCTCTGTTCACAAACACAAACAGACCCCACAGAGCCCCAGGACAGCAACACAATTAGACCCAACCAAATCATGAGAAAACAAAAATATAATTACTTGACACATTGGAAAGAATTTACAAACTAGAAATTAAGGAAAGCTTTGACAATGTACAGACTCAGTGAGCCTTGCTATTGAGAAAGGTCGCCTTAGGCAGACCAGGCTCTCAAGAGAAGACAGGCTATGTGCACACTGCCCACAAGATGAGGTGGAATCTGAGCTGCACTTCCTAACCTCCTGCCAAATGGATGACCATATTAGAGACACATATTTCCCTCAGATTACACAGACCCACAAAGAATTTGAAAACAAATCCAATTTGGATAAACTCCCATATCTATTAAGTGTGCAATCACAGCAGCAAGATTTGTGACCTGTTGCCACAAGAAAAGGGCAAGCAGTGAAGAACAAACATCATTGTAAATACAATCCATATTTATGTTTATTTATTTTCCCTTTTGTACTTTAACTATTTGCACATCGCTACAACACTGTATATAGCCATAATATGACATTTGAAATATTTATCTGTTTTTTGTTGATCGATAAAATCTGTCTTTGCAGCCATCCCTCTAATATTTTTGTGTCGATGTTTGATTTCCAAACACAGAAAGCGGTGTTTCATTTCCTGACTCTGTGTGTGTGTGTAGCTGGGGAGGCAGGTGTACCACGGCGGGCTGCTGTAGTGATCCAGGAGAGAGAGGTGGTGGAGAGAGAGAAAAGGCATGGTGCTGGGGTAAAGAACCACGATGATAGAGAGGATTGTGGGTGTCAACTCTGGGATTAGAGGTAATGAGGATGACTGGCAGATGGGACAACATGTACACACACACATACACACACAGACAAGCACACACATACTACACACAGAGACAATTGCAGAGGTGTATCAAAGCGCTGAGTTACACATGTGTGAGCAGGTAATATATTGATGTGCAAAGTAGTGACGATATTATATTGATTCTATGACTCCAAGTATCGATTCTCTTTTTTAATATGTATTTTTTGCTAGGTAGTTTACTAGGCACGTATAGCGCTAGTCGGCCAAAACTCTGGTATTTCTCCTTCTCTGGCTTGTTCTCCGTCTTCTTTTTAAATGGTGAGCCAACATGTTTTCAGTACTTTTATTTCCATGAATGATCAGCAGACATATGGTGAGCAATATGTTTGGAACATCGAATAGCAATAAATTCGCACTATCGAATTGCAATACATATAGAATAATGAGAATTGTGAGAATCGCAATACACATCGTGTCGGCACCTAAGTATCATGATAATATCGTATTGTGAGATCCTTGGCAATTCCCAACCCTAGTACAAATTACGCAAAGCTCTGGTATTCTACCATGCATGATCTACTCTCTATTTCTCACACACATGTAGGCACGCACCCACTCACCCACCCACCCACCTACCCACCCACCCACCCACCCACCAACCCACCCACCCACCTACCCACCCACCCACCCACCCACCAACCCACCCACCCACCCACCCACCCACCCACCAGGCAGGCATATAGTGTTTTAATACTAATAATGTATTAAGGGGAAGGCTATGGCTCTTACAGTTCTCCATCTAATCTATTTACCTTTACCTTTAAATCACATCTTCAGTCTGTTCTTTAATCCCTGTCTAATCTAAATTCTAACTGGTGCAGAAAAAGGTAGAAAATGCTGGTATTGGACTTTCTTCAAAGGACATTTTTCCGGACATTTTTGTAAACTTGTTCTTTTATTTTTATTTTTTATCGCAAAGTTGTAAAACATAATCAGCGCCCAATCAGTGAGCTGATAACAGAGGCACGTAGCAATGAGCTTGGCTCCGGTTGGTCGATCCTGGTGAGCTGTTTGCACAGAGGGGTAGAGGTCTTTTTGAGCGGGACGACAGGCTTTCATCTTATCACTCTGCACAGTGACACTGCTTCAAAGACCTCTGGCCATTTTTACTGGCACAGGAGGGAATGTGTGTGTGTGCATGCGTGTGTTCGCGTGTGAGTGCTTACTATCAGCACGATCCCTCAAACCTGTTCCAGGCTCCAGAAGTGTGTTTAATGAAGTTGAGGGCACAGCTTCAAAGAACTGCAACACAACCTGCACTCACACACACACCTCCACTGACCCAGACAAACAGAGGGAAGAGGAGAGACGAGAGAGAGCAGAAGGGAAGGGATGCTGGACTGAGGTAGAACTGTTGATAGGGACAAAGGTGGGCAATGAGATGGAGAGTTGAGGATGTATTAACAGGTAGAGATAAGAGACAGAATGAAGATAGAGGAGAGATGAGAGAGAGAGGTGGGTTATCTAGGGTTGGCTTAGTCCATCAGGCCATTCTTGTAATTTGGCAGCACTCCTCCTAACCTCCATTCATTCAACTACAGAGAGCCAGGGAGAGGGGGGAGATATAGAAAAGAAAGCAAGGGAATGGAGAGAAAGAGGGAGTGAGAAAAATAGGGCAAAGCGACCATCTGGACCATCTATCATACTTACAGTGATTGGCCAGACTTTCATATTTCCATAACTTGGTTTTGATATGGTTTTCTACAGTAACATATTATACAGTAACCCCAGGTCATATTATACAGTAACCCCAGGTCATGTTATACATAAACCTTAGGTAATATTATACAGTAATCACAGGTCATATTATACAGTTATTTGGTTTTCTACAGTAACCCCAGGTCATATTATACAGTAACCACAGTTCATATTATACAGTAACCACAGGTCATATTATACAGTAACCACAGGTCATATTATACAGTTATTTGGTTTTCTACAGTAACCCCAGGTCATATTATACAGTAACCACGGGTCATATTATACAGTTATTTGGTTTTCTACAGTAACCCCAGGTCATATTATACAGTAACCCCAGGTCATATTATACAGTAACCCCAGGTAATATTATACAGTAAACCCATGTCATATTATACAGTTATTTGGTTTTCTACAGTAACCTCAGGTCATATTATACAGTAACCACAGGTCATATTATACAATAACCACAGGTCATATTATATAGTTATTTGGTTTTCTACAGTAACCCCAGGTCATATTATACAGTAACCCCAAGTAATATTATACAGTAACCACAGGTCATATTATACAGTTATTTGGTTTTCTACAGTAACCCCAGGTCATATTATACAGTAACCACAGGTCATATTATACAGTTATTTGGTTTTCTACAGTAACCCCAGGTCATATTATACAGTAACCCCAGGTCATATTATACAGTTATTTGGTTTTCTACAGTAACCTCAGGTCATATTATACAGTAGCCCCAAGTAATATTATACAGTAACCACAGGTCATATTATACAGTTATTTGGTTTTCTACAGTAACCCCAGGTCATATTATACAGTAACCACAGGTCATATTATACAGTTATTTGGTTTTCTACAGTAACCCCAGGTCATATTATACAGTAACCCCAGGTCATATTATACAGTTATTTGGTTTTCTACAGTAACCCCAGGTCATATTATACAGTAACCACAGGTCATATTATACAGTTATTTGGTTTTCTACTGTAACCCCAGGTCATATTATACAGTAACCCCAGGTCATATTATACAGTAACCCAAGGTCATATTATACATAAACCCCAGGTCATATTATACATTAACCCCAGGTCATATTATACAGTAACCCCAGGTCATATTATACAGTTATTTGGTTTTCTACAGTAACCCCAGGTCATATTATACATAAACCCCAGGTCATATTATACAGTAACCCCAGGTCATATTATACAGTTATTTGGTTTTCTACAGTAACCACAGGTCATATTATACAGTAACCCCAGGTCATATTATACAGTAACCCCAGGTCATCTTATACAGTAACCCCAGGTCATATTATACAGTAACCCCAGGTCATATTATACAGTAACCCCAGGTCATATTATACAGTAACCCCAGGTCATATTATACAGTAACCCCAGGTCATATTATACAGTAACCACAGGATATATTATACAGTAACCACAGGTCATATTATACAGTTATTTGGTTTTCTACAGTAACCCCAGGTCATATTATACAGTAACCACAGGTCATATTATACAGTTATTTGGTTTTCTACAGTAACCCCAGGTCATATTATACAGTAACCCAAGGTCATATTATACATAAACCCCAGGTCATATTATACAGTAACCCCAGGTCATATTATACAGTAACCCCAGGTCATATTATACAGTTATTTGGTTTTCTACAGTAACCACAGGTCATATTAAACAGTAACCCCAGGTCATATTATACAGTATAATATGGTTGGCGCCCCCCCTTGGTTTGTGCTGTGGTGGAGACCTCTGTGGGCTATACTCGGCCTTGTCTCAGGATTGTAAATTGGTGGTTGAGGATATCCCTCTAGTGGTGCGGGGGCTGTGCTTTGGCAGAGTGGGTGGGGTTATATCCTTCCTGTTTGGCCCTGTCCGGGGGTTTCTTCGGATGGGGCCACAGTGTCTCCGGACCGCTCCTGTCTCAGCCTCCAGTATTTATGCTGCAGTAGTTTATGTGTCGGGGGCTGGGGTTAGTTGGTTATACCTGGAGTACTTCTCCTGTCTTATCCAGTGTCCTGTGTGAATTTAAGTATGCTCTCTCTAATTCTCTCGTTCTCTCTTCTCTCTGAGAACCTGAGCCCCTAGGACCATACGTCAGGACTACCGGGCATGCTGACACCTTGCTGTCCCCAGTCCGCCTGGCCTTGCTGCTATTCCAGTTTCAACTGTTCTGCCTGCGGTTCACGAAACCCCCTACCTGTCCCAGACCTGCTGTTTTCAACTCTTAATGATCGGCTATGAAAAGCCAACTGAGAGACCTGAGCCCTAGGACCATACGTCGGGACTACCGGCCGTGGTGACTCCTTGCTGTCCCCAGTCCGCCTGGCCTTGCTGCTATTCCAGTTTCAACTGTTCTGCCTGCGGTTATGGAACCCCTACCTGTCCCAGACCTGCTGTTTTCAACTCTTAATGATCGGCTATGAAAAGCCAACTGAGATTTATTCCTGATTATTATTTGACCATGCTTGTCACTTATGAACATTTTTGAACATCTTGGTATGGTTCTGTTATAATCTCCACCCGGCACAGCCAGAAGAGGACTGGCCACCCCTCATAGCCTGGTTCCTCTCTAGGTTTCTTCCTAGGTTTTGGCCTTTCTAGGGAGTTTTTCCTAGCCACCGTGCTTCTACACCTGCATTACTAGCTGTTTGGGGTTTTAGGCTGGGTTTCTGTACAGCACTTCGAGATATTAGCTGATGTACGAAGGGCTATATAAAATAAAATTGATTGATTGATATTATACAGTAACCCCAGGTCATATTATACAGTAACCCAAGGTCATATTATACAGTAACCCCAGGTCATATTATACAGTAACCCCAGGTCATATTATACAGTAACCCCAGGTCATCTTATACAGTAACCCCAGGTCATATTTTACAGTAACCCCAGGTCATATTATACAGTAACCCCAGGTCATATTATACAGTAACCCCAGGTCATCTTATACAGTAACCCCAGGTCATATTATACAGTAACCACAGGTCATCTTATACAGTAACCCCAGGTCATATTATACAGTAACCACAGGTCATCTTATACAGTAACCCCAGGTCATATTATACAGTTATTTGGTGTTCTTATCTCAGCCTGTTGTTTGCAGGGTAGCTGTGTGAGTAGTCTGGACAGCTACAGTAGCTGAAGGGCATTCTCAAAATGCATGTAAAACCTGGATGCTACAAGTGTGTGTGTGTGTGTGTGTGTGTGTGTGTGTGTGTGTGTGTGTGTGTGTGTGTGTGTGTGTGTGTGTGTGCGTGCGTGCGTGTGTGCGCGTGTTAACAGACTGTCAGCCTGTCCATGTGTATTTGAGTATTGGGTATTTTTATGGTTGGTGTGTGTGCCTGGTGCCTTTGAGGTGTGTGTCTGTGTTTGATGTTTTTTAAGTTAGATTTGTAAAGGTCTGTGTCTAAGTGTGTGTGTGTGTTTGTGTTTCACCTTGCATTGGCCACCTGTAAGCCATCAACAGAAATGTCTTTAAGTCCTGATGGTTAGCAGAACACTGGTGTGTGTGTGTGGGTGGGGGGGGGACGACCACTCTCAAACCTGTACCCACATCCTTCTTCTCCCCTTGTTACAGTCTCTGATTGGCTCTTGTCTTGGGGACGTTCTGAGACAGATTATGTGGTGGTTGGTTGTTCCTGCTTCCTGCATAGCGCTGGAGGACTTCCTGTGATTCAGTTATGTGGTCCTGATTAAAGGAGGCTGCTAACACCCCTCGAGGACCCTCAGGCACGCTTTGGACAGCTAACACACATTAAGAAATCAGATGGCGACGTCCCCCAATCAGGCTGGTTGTCTATCCCTCTCTCTCTCTTTCTCTCTCCCCCTCTCTCTCTGCACAGCTCTCTCTCTCTTTCTTTCTCTCTCCCTCTCTATCAATTAAATTAAATTCAAGGGGCTTTATTGGCATGGCAAACATATGTTTACATTGCCAAAGCAAGTGAAATGGATAAACAAAAGTGAATCTCTCTCTCTCTCTCTCTCTCTCTCTCCCCCCTCACTCTCTCTCTCTCGCTCTTTCTTTCTGTTTCTCTCTCGATCTCTATCTCTTTCTTTCACTCTCTCTTTCTTACTCCCTGTCTCTCTCCTTCAAGGATCTCCCTTGTTCTTCAGCCAATCTATTTTCTATAATCAGAGCTTGACTTGACCTGTTGTGTTTACAAGTTTCAGAGACATTCTGGCAGCACATTGCAAAGCTTTGCTTTTCATTAGGACATATTTTCTACTCTTACAACAGCTGTACTGTCTACAGGGCTGAGAGGAGAGGAGCTGTGGTCAAACTGTACTGTCTACAGGGCCGAGAGCAGATGAGCTGTGGTCAAATGGACTGATGCTGGTCCTGTGTGTGTGTGTGTGTGTGTGTGTGTTGTGTTGTGTGTGTGTGTGTGTGTGTGTGTGTGTGTGTGTGTGTGTGTGTGTGTGTGAGCAGCAGCAGCAGTAATGTGAACTAGAGATAGAGCCGGTAATGGAAAGTGGAGGTCTTCACTAACCTCTACCTCAAGTTATTTTTCTATGTAATGATAATGATGATGGTGATAATTGTGAAAAGTGGAGCTGTGTTTATAGTTAAAATCTTTCTCACCCCTTCTCGTTTCTCTTCTCCTCCAACTCACCCTCTCTTTCTCTCTCTCTCTCTCTCTCTTTCACACTCTCTCTCACTCTCGCTCTCTCTCTCCCTTTCACTCTTTCACTCTCTCACAATCTCTCGCTCTCACTCACTCTTTCTCTCTCTCTCTCGCTCTCTTTCATACTCTCATTCACTCTCTCTTTCACTCTCTCGCTCTCTCTCTCTCTCTCTTTCTCTCTCTCTCTCAGGTTGTGGAAGTGGGTCTATCAGAACTCTCAGAGGGGAAATTGTTAACAAATGTGCTGCCCTTTACCTCTATAAGCACTCTCTTAAGACCTTTGTCCACCTCCACCTATCCCTCTCTCCTCACCCCTCCCTCTCTCCTCACCCCTCCCTCTCTCCTCACCCCTCCCTCTTTCCTCACCCCTCCTTCTCCCTCACTTCTGCCTTTCTCCCCCACTGCATCCTTTCTCCATATCTCTTCTCCTTCACTTCCCCTGCTAACCCCTCATCTCTCGCTTTCTGTGTTCACCCCCTTTCTCCACCTCTTTCACTTCATAAATTCCTTTCTTTCTCCTTCCATTTCTCCTCCTCTTCCCTCTGTCCTACACACACAAACTCAGGTCTGCGTGTGTAAATAGAGTAAATTGGGGTTGCCCCTCCAGGTTAGTAAGGGCAGTCTCTCTTTTCATGTCACAAACTACTGAAGGATGATTGGCTGATTGCTGTTCTCTGTTTCCAAAAGAGATGCCTATATGGTTGTAATTGCCCTTTTACACACACACACACACACACACACACACACACACACACACACACACACACACACACACACACACACACACACACACACACACACACACACACACACACACACACACACACAGAGACACCCAAATGGTCTAATTGGTGTTAATTGCATAATGACAGCACTGAATTGGGTTGGGTCAGAGGTGAACATAGGTTTTAAAGGTGGAGAGGGGGAGGACCTTTGGGAGAGGTAGAGAGATGGAGGAGTGGAGGTGATGTTCTGAGTTCCTGTGGAACTCTCCTCTCCACTCTCCCGCTAACGCTCTCCCTCCGTCCCTCCATGTCTCTTTGTCTCTCTCTTCGTGTTCCGGTGCTGATCCATCCTTGACCCAGGTCAGGGGCTGATTGCACCCAGAGCCGAGGCTTGGCCTGTGGGCCTGAAACACACACAGACAGCCCTTTGTGAAGGAACCCATAACGTCGTACACAAGGATCCAATTTGACGCACTTAGTGTGTGCGTGTGTGTGTGTGCGGGGCTTACAGCTGAAAGGGCCCTATTGGAGGAAAGTATTTAAGCCATCATCATTACGTGTGTGTTAGTATTGAGGTATGTTTTAGTGAAGGACGTAATTGGCCCATCATACCAATGTGTAATCTTCTCATATTCTAAGAAAACAGCAGCTATAATGATGCCTCTTTAAGGTCTGACCTGGACATGTTAACTGCATACCACTTATATGTTTGATATGTTTGTGTATGAAAGGGAGAGACAGAGAGAGACAGAGAGGGACAGAGAGACAGAGAGAGAGACAGAGAGAGAGACAGAGAGACAGACAGACAGACAGACAGACAGACAGACAGACAGACAGACAGACAGACAGAGAGAGACAGAGAGAGAGAGAGACAGAGAGAGAGAGAGAGAGAGAGAGAGAGTGAGAGATAGACAGACAGAGAGAGAGACGGAGAGATAGACAGAGACACAGAGAGAGAGAGAGAGAGAGAGAGAGAGAGAGAGAGAGAGAGAGAGACAGAGACAGAGACAGAGAGAGAGAGAGAGAGAGAGAGAGAGAGAGAGAGAGAGAGATTCTATAGATCCAAATTGAGCAGCAGCTGCTGAAAAAAATGAGCTCCTACAAATATTGAAATGTACATGTTTTTTTAGAGTGAAGTACATTGGAAAAAAAACAAAAGAAAACTGCAAGACTGAATGGGAGACAAAACAAGCAACAAATGAAGAAGATAGGCTTGTGAAAAAGTATATATTTGTATAAAATTGTGCAGTTATCTTAGCTAGCTGGATTGTTTACCAGTTGCTAAGCAGTTGCTAGGGACTCCTAAAAGAAGCTAGCTAGCTAACTAAAAAATAGCTAGTTAACACCACAATATAAAGACAAAAGAAGGACAGAAGACAAAGGACATCAAAGTAAAACAGTTCTCTGAAGACACTAGAGACAATAATACAAGAAACAACACTGTTTTGGAAAAGGTAGGCTTCTATTGCAACATTGTAGACAACATCACCATCGTTGCTATGGAAATTGTTTACCCACCAGACATCCAAACAGAGAAAGCTAAGAAAAGCTTCAAAGGTTTGATGATTGGACAGAACCATGAATGCCTGTTTGCAGATCTTACCAGTTGCAAAACAAGAGCAAATTTAATATTTAATACCAAACGAGGGCACATATGGAAAAGGGTTATTTGCAACCATTTCGTTTCTCAAAAAAGAGAGGCATCAGCCAAGGCTGTCAGATCAGCATTTTTGAAGAAGCTGACCAGAGCAACATATATCAAACAGTCAACTTATACAATAATGGAACTGTATTGGTACAAGGCAATGATTCAAGCCTCCAGGCTTTTGAGAATGTGTTTGCTACCCTAAAAGTAGAAGCTGAGAGAGAGATGATGGAGAAAAGCAGGCCCCAACACCCTATGTGACCCAGCAAGAAGCCCTTGTGACCCAGCAAGAAGCCCTCAGTGTCCCTCTACCTACCTCACATGCAGCAGACAGAGCCAAGAACATGCCTACAACACCAAGAACACCTGCTATGCAACGTTTCCACAACACCCTCTCTCTAGTTGAAGCAGAGGTCATAGAACTCAGAGAGAACAGGCTTCAAGAGGATGACACTGTCCAGAAACTAAAAGAAGAGATGAAACAGTTCAGGGCGGAGAGCAGAGCATCTATTGCTAAATTAGAAAGCAGAATGGACAAACTTAGTCAGACAAATAATGACCTCAGAGACCATCTGAGCACGAGAAGAGAGGAGCTAGAGTAGAGAGAGAGGTACATTGATACCCTCAACCAGCAGCTAGTCATTATGTCATCTGCATCTAGAGAACATGTCCACCAGCTTGGTACAACACAGGCAGAACCTGAGATCAGCATAACCAGCGTCGCCTCCACCACACAGCCTGATGACGCACCAGCCTCCCAGTCTGCTCCAGCCCAGGTCAACCTACCAGCCTCCCAGTCTGCTCCAGCCCAGGTCAGCCTACCAGCCTCCCAGTCTGCTCCAGCACAGTGTGCTCCAGCCCAGGTCAACCTACCAGCCTCCCAGTCTGCTCCAGCCCAGGTCAGAATACCAGCCTCCCAGTCTGCTCCAGCCCAGGTCAGCCAACCAGCCTCCCAGTCTGCTCCAGCCCAGGTCAGCCAACCAGCCTCCCAGTCTGCTCCAGCCCAGGTCAGCCTACCAGCCTCCCAGTCTGTTCCAGCACAGTGTGCTCCAGCCCAGGTCAGATTACCAGCCTCCCAGTCTGCTCCAGCCCAGGTCAGCCAACCAGCCTCCCAGTCTGCTCCAGCCCAGGTCAGCCAACCAGCCTCCCAGTCTGCTCCAGCCCAGGTCAGCCTACCAGCCTCCCAGTCTGCTCCAGCACAGTGTGCTCCAGCCCAGGTCAACCTACCAGCCTCCCAGTCTGCTCCAGCCCAAGTCAGAATACCAGCCTCCCAGTCTGCTCATGCCTCCCAGTCTGCGCCACCCAGACAACCATCCACAACAGCAATCCTTATTGATTCAAATGGGAAGTTCTTGGTCCAGGAAAGATTATTCCCTAGACACCAGGTGTATAAGTTCTGGTGTCCTACAACAGAGAGTGCAATGCAGCTACTCAGTCAGACCAGGATTGACACCCCTGAGAACATCATCATCCACACTGGCACAAACAACCTTCGTGCCAAAGGTGAAAATGTATCTGGGGCAGTGAGAAGAGTGGCAGAACGGGCACAGGCTATGTTCCCAACAACCAATATAGTTGTGTTCACCCTCCTACCAAAAGACTTCCCAGGACAGTTGATCGACAAAATAAATCAACAGATCACTGTGGACTGTGCCTCACTGCTCAATGTCAGAACGGCTCACCATCCCACTCTGACATGTGAACACTTATACGATAATGTACATCTTGATCAGGACAGTGTCAGAACCTTTGCTAAGGACCTTAAGGATGCAATACTTGGCAGGGACCCACACACCCATCACCCCAGCAGCAGAGGCTCCCCCCGCTCCACTTTCTGAAACAACAGTACCCCCACCATCCCCAGGAGAGAAGAGCCAGACACAGCTTATTACAGCACAGCTCTACAAGACCGGGCCCAACACAGCACAGATTTACCAGACCAGACCCGCCTCAGGACAGCACGACCAGACCCGTCCCATCACAACACAGCTCTACTAGACCCGGCCCATCACAACACAGCTCTACTAGACCCGGCCCATCACAGCACTGACCACTACTCTAGGGTCGGGCAGAACACTGTCCTTCAGAGAAGTGGACCACATGATGCAGTCCACACCATGTATCATTCAGATCATAGTCCTACATATGCGAAGGTAACCTCTGGCAAAACACACCTAGAACTATCAGAGGTAGGAGAGGTGCTCCAACTACTGCATCTAATATGCAGACTACTGGGATAGACAGACCCTTTAATTCACACACACGCACACACACACGCGCGCAGGCACACACACACGCACGCACACACACACACATATGTACAAGGGGTTGCAGATTGCATTGCACTTATTTTTTGTGCAATCTTATTCCATTCTTATTGATTTGTTTACAGCTATTCTTTATTTAATTGGCACTGGTATTATAATAATAATT
This sequence comes from Coregonus clupeaformis, assembly GCF_020615455.1. Taxonomy (NCBI): domain Eukaryota; kingdom Metazoa; phylum Chordata; class Actinopteri; order Salmoniformes; family Salmonidae; genus Coregonus; species Coregonus clupeaformis. The sequence continues at coordinate 45,619,471 of NC_059221.1, read as the reverse complement.
ATATATGTAGTGGTGTGTGTGTGTCTGTATATATACATATATATAGATATGTGTATGTATGTATGTGTATATATATATATATATATATATATATATATATATACACACACACTACCATTCAAAAGTTTGGGGTCACTTAGAAATGTCCTTGTTTTCGAAAGAAAATCAATTTTTTTGTCCATTAAAATAACATCAAATTGATCAGAAATACAGTGTAGACATTGTTAATGTTGTAAATGGCTATTGTAGCTGGAAATGGCTGATTTTTAATGGAATATCTACATAGGCGTACAGAGGCCCATTATCAGCAACCATCAGTCCTGTGTTCCAATGGCACGTTGTGTTTGCTAATCCAAGTTAGCACAGCTGAAAACTGTTGTGCTGATTAAAGAAGCAATAAAACTGGCCTTCTTGAGACTAGTTGAGTATCTGGAGCATCAGCAATTGTGGGTTCGATTACAGGCTCAAAATGTCCAGAAACAAAGAACTTTCTTCTGAAACTCGTCATTCTTGTTCTGAGAAATGAAGGCTATTCCATGCGAGAAATTGCCAATAATCTGACGATCTCGGACAACGCTGTGTACTACTCCCTTCACAGAACAGCGCAAACTGGCTCTAACCAGAATAGAAAGAGGAGTGGGAGGCTCCGGTGCACAACTGAGCAAGACGACAAATACATTAGAGTGTCTAGTTTGAGAAACAGGTGCCTCACAGGTCCTCAACTGGCAGCTTCATTAAATAGTACCCACAAAACACCAGTCTCAACGTCAACAGTGAAGAGGCGACTCCGGGATGCTGACCTGCAGAGTTGCAAAGAAAAAGTATTTGCAACTCTGCCTAGAAGGTCAGCATCCCGGACTTGCCTCTTCACTGTTGACGTTGAAACTGGTGTTTTGCAGGTACTATTTAATGAAGCTCTTGCTCAGTTGTGCACCGGGGCCTCCCACTCCTCTTCTTGGTAATTTCTCGCATGGAATAACCTTCATTTCTCAGAACAAGAATAGACTGACGAGTTTCAGAAGAATCTGAGCAGATAATATAGCCCTAAACTCTTCAGAATTCATCATGCTGCTTTTGTCAGCGGTCACATCATCAATAAATACAATGGAACCAGTTCCATTGGCAGCCATACAGTGGGGAAAAAAAGTATTTAGCCAGCCACCAATTGTGCAAGTTCTCCCACTTAAAAATGGTACACGTCAACTATGACAGACAAAATGAGAAAAAAAATCCAGAAAATCACATTGTAGGATTTTTAATGAATTTATTTGCAAATTATGGTGGAAAATAAGTATTTGGTCAATAACAAAAGTTTCTCAATACTTTGTTATATACCCTTTGTTGGCAATGACACAGGTCAAACGTTTTCTGTAAGTCTTCACAAGGTTTTCACACACTGTTGCTGGTATTTTGGCCCATTCCTCCATGCAGATCTCCTCTAGAGCAGTGATGTTTTGGGGCTGTCGCTGGGCAACACGGACTTTCAACTCCCTCCAAAGATGTTCTATGGGGTTGAGATCTGGAGACTGGCTAGGCCACTCCAGGACCTTGAAATGCTTCTTACGAAGCCACTCCTTTGTTGCCCGGGCGGTGTGTTTGGGATCATTGTCATGCTGAAAGACCCAGCAACGTTTCATCTTCAATGCCCTTGCTGATGGAAGGAGGTTTTCACTCAAAATCTCACGATACATGGCCCTATTCATTCTTTCCTTTACACGGATCAGTCATCCTGGTCCCTTTGCAGAAAAACAGCCCCAAAGCATGATGTTTCCACCCCCATGCTTCACAGTAGGTATGGTGTTCTTTGGATGCAACTCAGCATTCTTTGTCCTCCAAACACGACGAGTTGAGTTTTTACCAAAAAGTTATATTTTGGTTTCATCTGACCAGATGACATTCTCCCAATCCTCTTCTGGATCATCCAAATGCACTCTAGCAAACTTCAGACGGGACATGTACTGGCTTAAGCAGGGGGACACGTCTGGCACTGCAGGATTTGAGTCCCTGGCGGCGTAGTGTGTTACTGATGGTAGGCTTTGTTACTTTGGTCCCAGCTCTCTGCAGGTCATTCACTAGGTCCCCCCGTGTGGTTCTGGGATTTTTGCTCACCGTTCTTGTGATCATTTTGACCCCACGGGGTGAGATCTTGCGTGGAGCCCCAGATCGAGGGAGATTATCAGTGGTCTTGTATGTCTTCCATTTCCTAATAATTGCTCCCACAGTTGATTTCTTCAAACCAAGCTGCTTACCTATTGCAGATTCAGTCTTCCCAGCCTGGTGCAGGTCTACAATTTTGTTTCTGGTGTCCTTTGACAGCTCTTTGGTCTTGGCCATACTGGAGTTTGGAGTGTGACTGTTTGAGGTTGTGGACAGGTGTCTTTTATACTGATATCAAGTTCAAACAGGTGCCATTAATACAGGTAACGAGTGGAGGACAGAGGAGCCTCTTAAAGAAGAAGTTACAGGTCTGTGAGAGCCAGAAATCTTGCTTGTTTGTAGGTGACCAAATACTTATTTTCCACCATAATTTGCAAATAAATTCATTAAAAATCCTACAATGTGATTTTCTGGATTCTTTTTTCTCAATTTGTCTGTCATAGTTGACGTGTACCTATAATGAAAATTACAGGCCTCTCTCATCTTTTTAAGTGGGAGAACTTGCACAATTGGTGGCTGACTAAATACTTTTTTTCCCCACTGTACATGCCCACGCCATAACACTACCTCCACCATGCTTCACAGATGTGGTGGTATGCTTCAAAGTTTCTTCCCTTTTCCAAACTTCTCTTCCCATCATTCTGGTACAAGTTTATCTTTGTCTCATCTGTCCATAGATGTTGTTCCAGAACTGTACAGGCTTTTTAAAAATGTTTTTGGGCAAACTCTAATCTGGTCTTCCTGTTTTTGAGGCTTACCAATGGTTTACATCTTGTGGTAAACCCTCCATATTTACTCTGGTGAAGTCTTCTCTTGATTGTTGACTTTGACACAGATACGCCTACCTCCTGAAGGGTGTTCTTGATCTGGCCAATTGTTGTGAAGGGGTTTTCACCAGGGAAATAATTATTCTGTCATCCACCACAGTTTTTTTCCGTGGTCTTCCGTGCCTTTTGGTGTTCCTGAGCTCACCAGTGTGTTCTTTATTTTTAAGAATGTACCAAATAGTTGATTTGGCCACACCTAATGTTTTTGCTATCTCTCTGATGGGTTTGTTTTGATTTTTCAGCCTAATGATGGCTTGCATCACTGGCAGTGACAGCTCTTTGGACTTCATATTGAGGATTAACAGCAACAGATTCCAAATGCAAATGCCACACTTGAAATTAACTCTAGACCTTTTATCTGCTTACTTGTAAATTAACTAATGAAGGAATAACACACACCTGGCCATGGAACAGCTGAGCAGCCAATTGTCCAATTACTTTTGGTCCCTTAAAAAGGGGATACCACATATAAAAAGTGCTGTAATTCCTACACCGTTCACCCAATTTGGATGTAAATACACTCAAATTAAAGCTGAAAGTCTGCACTTTCAGCTCATTTTCATTATTTAATTTAAATTCCAATATGCTGTGGTAGACAGCTAAAATAATAATAACTTGGTCAATGTCCAAATATTTATGGATCTGACTATATTTATGGACCTGACTGCCTTGCAAAAGTATTCATTCTGTTTAAAGGCACCGTCAGCTGTGCTAACATAATTGCAAAAGGGTTTTCTAATGATAAATTAGCCTTTTAAAATGATAAACTTGGATTAGCAAACACAACGTGCCATTGGAACACAGGACTGATGGTTGCTGATAATGGGCCTCTGTACGCCTATGTAGATATTCCATTAAAAATCAGCTGTTTCCAGCTACAATAGCCATTTACAACATTAACAATGTCTACACTGTATTTCTGATCAATTTGATGTTATTTTAATGGACAAAAAATTTGCTTTTCTTTCGAAAACAAGGAAATTTCTAAGTGACCTCAAACTTTTGAATGGTAGTGTATATATATATATATATATATATATATATATATATATATATATATATATACATACATATATACATACATACACATATCTATAGCTGTTTAAAGGCACCGTCAACTTAGTGTATGTAAACTTCTGACCCACTGGAATTGTGATACAGTGAATTATAAGTGAAATAATCTGTCTGTAAACAATTGTTGTAAAAATGACTTGTGTCATGCACAAAGTAGATGTCCTAACCGACTTACCAAAATTATAGTTTGTTAACAAGAAATGTGTGGAGTGGTTGAAAACGAGTTTTAATGACTCCAACCTAAGTGTATGTAAACTTCCTACTTCAACTGTATATATATATAGATATATATATATTTTTTTTACATATTTTTTTTTTTTAATGTACTTTACTCAAACCAGTGAATATCACTTATTATAAATGAGATCATTAACTATCAGCTCTTGGAATATCCAGGGCCTATACTCTTCACATTTTGGTTCTAAAACAACAAATCCTGAATTTCTTAAAAACATCAAGGGACACAACATCATAATCCTACTGGAAACATGGTGTCATTGAGACATTGATACTCAGTGTCCCTCAGGCTATAGAGAAAGTTTACTACCATCAATCAAACATACAAATGTTAAACAGGGCCGGGACTCGGGTGGAATCATCATTTGGCATAAGCAGAACTTAGCACTGAATTAAATCAAAAAAAGGTACTAACCGCATTTGGCTAAAACTTAACAAAGGTACAATCTATTGTGACAATGATGTATACATATGTTCAGATTCATCATATTATGATGATCAGTTTTTTGATAATCTCCATACAGAAATCCTTCAATTTCAGGCAGAGGGTAAAGTGCTTCTTTGTGGAGATTTCAATCCGAGAACAGGTTCTGAGCCTGACTACACTGATGCAGGAGGTAACCACCACATATTTGGACACCCCTCCTTGTACAGTAGCCCTATTATAAATAATAGAAACAGTCCTGACCAAATACTGAACAAAAACGGGAAGGAGTTAGTGCATCTCTGTCGAGCCTTAGGCCTGTACATGCTTAATGGTAGAATCAGAGGGGACTCTTTAGGTCGGTTTACTTACTGCTCAGCTCTTGGGACAAGTGTAGTCGATTATGCCATCACTGACATCGACCCCTCCTCCATTAGTGCATTCACTGTCAGACCACAGACACCATTGTCAGATCACAGTCAGATCTACGTGTCTCTGAAGAAATTAACCAGCAATACTCATTAAAAAAAACAGCCCAATAAACTCTACAACATGAACCAATCGTACAGATGGGCTCAAAACTGTGCAGAGAAATTCATTGAAACATTGAACTCAAATGAAATGATGAACTCTATACAGGTCTTCAATAACTCACAATACCAAAACAATAAAGAAGGTGTCAATTCGGCTACTCAAAACATAAATTGCATATTCCAAAAAGCAGCATCAAAAGCAAATGTGAGAAAACCAAAGAAATGCAACATCAGAAAAAATAAAATTAAAAACTTTTCAGAAAAATTGTTTGAGAAAAAATGTAAAACAATTAGAAAACACCTAAGACAAATGTCAAATGAAAAACATTTAGAAAACACTTAAGACAAATGTCAAATGAAAAACATTTAGAAAACACCTAAGACAAATGTCAAATGAAAAACAATTAGAAAACACTTAAGACAAATGTAAAATGAAAAACAATTAGAAAACACCTAAGACAAATGTCAAATGAAAAACATTTAGAAAACACCTAAGACAAATGTCAAATGAAAAACAATTAGAAAACACTTAAGACAAATGTCAAATGAAAAACAATTAGAAAACACCTAAGACAAATGTCAAATGAAAAACATAAGCAACATAAGCAACAAAACAACCCAGAGCTACGCTATGAATACTTTGAAACTCAGAAACAGTATAAACATACACTGAAACGCAATAAATGTAATTATACCATTAAGACACTTGATGAAATTGAAAACGCAATTGACCAAAATCAATTTTGTGGAACAATTTAAGCACGACAAAGCCACAAGAATTAGCCATACAAGATGAAGGAATTTGGAAAACTTATTTTGATAATCTATACAAAAACATCCCACAAAAGACCAATTAGAAATTCAAGAGAAATTGAACATCCTTAAATTAGTCATTAAAAACGACCAAAATCCATTAGATTACCCAATATCCCAACAAGAACTAAATGAAAAGCTAAAATCTATAAAACCAAAGAAGGCTTGTGGTCTAGATAACATCAGAAATGAAATGCTGAAAAACAGCACACCTGAGTTGCAAAATGCTGTGCTTAAATTGTTCAACATGGTACTAACTTCTGGCTGCTTTCCTGATGTCTGGAACCAGGGGCTCATCTCCCCTATCCACAAAAGTGGAGACAAATCAGACTCCAATAATTACAGGGGAATATGCGTAAACAGCAACTTGGGAAAGGTTTTCTGTAACAATTCAAGAATTCAAACCTTTCTACAAGAAAACAATGTAATAAGTAAATGTCAAATTGGCTTTCCCCAACCATTGCACTACTGACCATATATACACCTTACACACACTAATTAATAAACACGTCCACCAAAAAAAAGAGGGCAAAATCTTTGCTTGCTTTATTGACTTTAAAAAAGCATTCGATTCTGTTTGGTACGAAAAGCTATTCTTCAAAATTCTCCAAAGTATGTACACAGAAAACAAGTGTGCAATAAAAATCAAAAACCAAAGAACATAATTATTTTCACAATATCGAGGTGTGAGACAAGGCTGCAGTTTGAGTCCAAACCTTTTCAACATTTATATAAATGAATTAGAAGACATGTTGGACCATTCTGCAGCCCCAGGACTCACACTATTTGACACAGAGGTAAAATACCTGCTATATGGTGATGATTTGGTTCTTCTATCACCAACCAAAGAAGGTCTTCAACAGAACCTTAACATTCTAGAGCAATATTGCCATAATTGGGCCTTGGCAGTAAATTTCAAAAAAACGAATATCATGATTTTCCAGAAGAAAAAAACAAATGTCAGAAACACATATAAATTCACCCTGAACAACACCATAATTGAACACACTAAAAATGACTCATACCTTGGTCCTATCTGCATCGGGAAACTTTAATATGGCAGTGAATGCACTCAAAGAAAAAGCCTGCAGAGCATTGTATGCAATAAAAATGAAATTATTCAAAATCAACATCCCAATTAGAATTTGGACCAAAATATTTGACAGCGTAATCCTACCAATAGCTCTTTACGGAGGTGAGGTTTGGGTTGGACAAACATCCAATTGAAACCCTACATGCAGACTGTCGGAAAATTCTACAAGTCCAAAGAAATACACCAAATAATGCATATAGGGCAGAATTGGGCCGCTTTCCAGTGGTAATGAAAGTACAAAAAATATAATTTCAATTTTTGGCTACACCTAAATTCAAGTCCAAATTCAAGTCTCCAATTTAAGCACTTCAAACCCAAGAGCTGAGCCCAGAAACAAGCCCTCTCAGTCAGCTGGTGTTGGACCTAACCAACCAAGCTGACACCGGCACTGTTTCAAAAGAAATCATTAAAATAAACAAAATCATGAACCAATCAAAGGACGCATATTTACAACATTGGAAAAACAAAACAACATCCCAAAGCCAACCAAAATGCTATCTGGCTCTGAACAGAGAATATGAATTGGCTGATTATGTCACGAGTTGCTAAGCCAGAACCCAGAAGCAGACCAGGACAAGGTAAGTTGAAACGAAGGTGAGTGTTTATTTACAAATTCAAGAGTGATGCTGAATAATCCAGGGAACAGAGCGGGCGGCGTGGATTAGTTGTTGGGGGTGCAGTGGTTGATCCCATCCTGGGTCGGCAGCCGCCGACCACCAGGCAGAGGTTGGATGAAGGTTCCGGACGGGTGACTGCAGATGGAACAAAACGGGGGTAAGTAAGCAACAAACCAACAAGGTGCAAAAACAACAAAACTAACGCTAGGCTCTAAGACTGATACTCTGGTAAACCTACTGTTCATGGCTAACGATCCGGCAGGGAATGGATGTTAGGCCAGAGCCTAAGAAGGGTGATGATCAGGACCAGGTGTGCAGATTGCTGATGGGATGCAGGTGCGGAAATCAAGAGAGCTCCCGGAGCGTTCCCGAACCCTCGGGAAACTGGAGATCACGAACAGAAAAACTAGTCCACAGACAGGACCCGACTCAGACTGCCGGGATCGTTACAGTACCCCCCTCCGACGAACGCCACCGGGCGGACTCCCCGGAGCGCCAGGATGGAGGCGGTAGAAGTCACGGATGAGGTCAGCATCTAGGATCTGTCGCCGCGGAATCAACTCCTCTCTTCAGGACCATACCCCTCCCAGTCCACGAGATACTGGAAACCCCGGCCCCGCCGTCTGGAATCCATGATGCGTCGCACCGTGTAGGCAGGACCACCTCCGATCATCCGAGGAGGAGGAGGAGGAGGCGGAGGAGGCAACAGAGGACTGAGGAAAACAGGCTTGAGGCAGGAGACATGAAAGGTGGGATGGACTCTGAGCGTCCTCGGTAGTTTGAGTCGAACTGCCACTGGATTGATCACCTTCTCCACCACAAACGGACCAATGAACTTCGGTAACAACTTCCTAGACTCAGTCCGTAACGGAAGATCCCGTGTGGCCAACCAGACCCTATCTCCGATGGTATAGGTGGGAGCGGGGATCCGGCGACGATTCGCCTGGAGCTGATACCGGTCCGAAACTCTAAGGAGTGCCTTTCTGGCCCGATGCCAGGTCCGGTGGCAACGACTAATATGGGCCTGAACAGAAGGCACTGAGAGCTCCTTCTCCTGAGAAGGGAACAGGGGAGGTTGGTAGCCATACAGGCACTGGAAGGGAGACATCCCAGTGGCAGATGTAGGGAGAGTATTGTGGGCATACTCAACCCAAGGCAACTGAGAGACCCAGGAGGTGGGGTTGGAAGAGACCAGGCAGCGTAGCGTGGATTCCATCTTCTGGTTGGCTCTCTCCGCCTGACCATTGGATTGGGGGTGAAAACCAGATGTGAGACTGACTGTAGCTCCAATGGCCAAACAGAAGGACTTCCAGACAGCAGAGGTAAACTGAGGGCCACGGTCGGAAACGATATCACTGGGCAAACCGTGGACCCTGAAAACCTCCCTAACCAGGATCTCGGACGTCTCCGAGGCAGAGGGAAGCTTGGCAATTGGCACAAAGTGGGCGAACTTGCTGAATCTGTCCACGATAGTCAGAACGACCGTGTTCCCCTCAGAAGCGGGCAACCCAGTGACGAAGTCCAGGGCCAGATGCGACCATGGTCGCCGGGGAATAGGAAGGGGGTGAAGTAGTCCAGAGCTGGGCCGATTGGTACTCTTATTCTGCGCACACACTGGACAGGCAGCAACAAAACCCCGAGTATCCTCGGCCATGGCAGGCCACCAAAAACGTCTGCGAAGAAACGCCATTGTCCGAGCCACGCCAGGGTGACAAGCCATCTTGCTGGCGTGGGACCATTTGAGGACAGCAGGACGAACCGACTCAGGCACAAACAACCGACCGGGTGGACCGTTACCGGGACCGGGCTGAGTCCGAAGGGCCGCCAGCACCTCCTCCTCAATCTTCCACATAACTGCTCCCACGACGCAGTTCCGGGGGAGAATTGTCTCGGTCTTGGACCCACTCTCCTCCGTCTTGGAGAACATCCGGGACAAGGCGTCCGCCTTGCCGTTCTTAGATCCAGGTCGGAACGTCAGGGGAAAACTTGAATCGTCCGAAAAACAACGCCCACCTGGCCTGACGGGAGTTGAGACGTTTAGCCGATTGCACGTAAGCAAGATTCTTGTGGTCAGTCCAGACAATAAACGGTTGCTCCGCCCCCTCCAACCAGTGGCGCCACTCCTCCAAGGCAAGTTTCACCGCGAGAAGCTCCCGGTTACCCACATCGTAATTCCTCTCCGCAGGCGAAAGGCGACGAGAGTAGTAGGCGCAGGGATGGAGTTTACTGTCCGTGGAGCATCGCTGCGACAGGATGGCGCCAACTCCCACATCAGACGCGTCCACTTCAACGACGAACTGACGGGCCGTGTCCGGTTGAGAGAGAATCGGTGCGTTGGTGAATCGCCTCTTCAAATCCAGAAACGCTCGATCCGCCTCCGGATTCCACTTGAAGGTCCTGATACTGGAAGTCAAGGCAGTTAACGGAGCGGCCACACGGCTGTAATCCCGGATAAATCTGCGGTAGAAATTCGCAAACCCCAAAAAATCTCTGGAGCTGCAATCTCGTACCGGGCTGGGCCCATTCCAGAACCGCTCTAACCTTCTCCTGGTCCATCCTAATCTCTCCCCTGGAGATGATGTACCCGAGAAAGGATGTCGTGTGGGCGTGAAACTTCGCACTTCTCGGCCTTCACGAACAGGCGATTCTCCAACAATCGCTGCAGAACCTGCCGGACATGCTGGACGTGGTCGGAAGGTTCCTTCGAGAAGATCAGAATGTCATCCAGGTAAACAAACACAAAGAGACCGATCATATCTCTCAGGACGTCGTTCACCATACTCTGGAATACCGCTGGAGCATTGGTCAGTCCAAACGGCATCACCTGATACTCGAAGTGACCCATCGGTGTATTGAAACCCGTCAACCACTCGTCCCCCTCTCTGATCCGGACCATGTGATACGCATTGCGTAGGTCTAGCTTAGTGAACACCGTAGCACCCTGTAAGGAGTCGAAGGCAGAACTCATCAAGGGCAGGGGATACTTGTTCTTGACCGTGATGTCATTCAACCCCCGATAATCAATACACGGTCGAAGAGAGCCATCCTTCTTACCCACAAAGAAGAATCCTGCCCCCAGGGGGTGATGACGAGGGACGAACGAGACCAGCAGCTAGGGACTCCTTGATGTAGGTCTCCAAAGCCTCACGTTCAGGTCGGAGATACTGTATAACCTTCCCTTGGGGTAGACAGCTCCAGGGAACAGGTTGATGGCACAATCATATGGTCGGTGGGGAGGGAGTGACAGAGCCTTCTGCTTACTGAAAACTTCCCCCAAATCGTGATATGTCTCGGAAACCAGGGACAAATCTGGGGGTTTAGCCTCAATCACCTGACTGGGAACCGAATGGGGGCAGGCAGTCTTGAGACAGTTAGCATGACAATCAAGGCTCCAACTCGTTACCTTGCCCGTCACCCAATCGAACGTGGGATTGTGTTCCTTCAGCCAGGGGTATCCAAGGACCAGAGGAACATGGGAAGACGGCAGAATGAAGAATGAAATCATCTCAGAATGATTCCCCGACAACCGCATCTTAACCGGGTTCAGTCCTCATCGTGATACGTGCCAGACTACTGCCGTCCAGAGTGGTAGCTTCAATGGCTTCCGGCAATTGCTCCTTGGAAAGCCCCAGCTGTTCCACCAACTCGGCATCTAGAAAGCTTCCATCGGCACCTGAATCGATAAAAGCGTTAATCGCTAAGCTCTGATTCCTGTTCATAAGGGTAGCCGGGAAACGGGGTCTGACAGAGGTATTGAGAGGTCGAAACTGGCTCGCTAAAAGTCCTCCCAACTTTAGCGAGCCGCGCAGTTTGACGACCCGACTGGAACCTGAGAAGCTGATCGGTTGGACGGAACCCATTGCTTCTCCCTCCTTCGCTCTCGGACTCGATTATCCACCCGAATAGACAAGGCTACCAAGCTGTCCAGGTCACTAGGCTCCGGATAGGAGATCAACTCATCCTTGAGCTGCTCCGACAGACCCTGGTAAAAGGCCGCTTGCAGAGCCTCCTCATTCCACCCACTCTCCACAGCCAACGTCTTGAACTCGATCACGAAGTCGGCCACGCTGCGAGTTCCTTGGCGAAGCGAAACAGGCGCCTAGCTGCGTCCCTCCCTCGGACGGAATGGTCGAAGAGCTTCCTCATCTCGGCCGTGAACCCCTGGTATGAAGCCATGCAGGGATCCTGTCGTTCCCAAACGGCTGAAGCCCACTCCAGCGCTCGACCACGCAGCAACTCAATCACAAAGGCTATCCTAGCCTTGTCTGTGGCATAAGAGTAGGGCTGTAGATCGAACACTAATCCACACTGCATAAGGAAGGAACGGCATCTTCCCAGCTCCCCCTCATATTTATCCGGCGTCGGAACCTTGGGCTCACGGAAGGACACAGCTTCAGAGGCGGCAGGCGAGATGGGTGAAACCGGTAGTGGATCCTCCACCGGACACTTGCGTTGGTTCTGGACCTCCGTCAGACCGGTAGAAAGGTTCCGAACTGACAACGCGATCTCCTGTAGTACCGTGCTATGATGGCCCAACATCTTCTCCTGCTGGGTAATGGCATGGCGAACAGAGTCCAGGTCCGCTGGGTTCATTACTGGCCGGATCGTTCTGTCACGAGTTGCTAAGCCAGAACCCAGAAGCAGACCAGGACAAGGTAAGTTGAAACGAAGGTGAGTGTTTATTTACAAATTCAAGAGTGATGCTGAATAATCCAGGGAACAGAGCGGGCGGCGTGGATTAGTTGTTGGGGGTGCAGTGGTTGATCCCATCCTGGGTCGGCAGCCGCCGACCACCAGGCAGAGGTTGGATGAAGGTTCCGGACGGGTGACTGCAGATGGAACAAAACGGGGGTAAGTAAGCAACAAACCAACAAGGTGCAAAAACAACAAAACTAACGCTAGGCTCTAAGACTGATACTCTGGTAAACCTACTGTTCATGGCTAACGATCCGGCAGGGAATGGATGTTAGGCCAGAGCCTAAGAAGGGTGATGATCAGGACCAGGTGTGCAGATTGCTGATGGGATGCAGGTGCGGAAATCAAGAGAGCTCCCCGGAGCGTTCCCGAACCCTCGGGAAACTGGAGATCACGAACAGAAAAACTAGTCCACAGACAGGACCCGACTCAGACTGCCGGGATCGTTACAGATTATCTCTACTCTGTCAGAGATATGAAGCAGAGACAGTCCTTACCAAGTACAGGCTGAGTGACCACCAATTGGCAATAGAAACCAGAATAATAATAATAATAATAATAATATGCCATTTAGCAGACGCTTTTATCCAAAGCGACTTACAGTCATGCGTGCATAAATTTTTTGTGTATGGGTGGTCCCGGGGATCGAACCCACTACCTTGGCGTTACAAGCGCCGTGCTCTACCAGCTGAGCTACAGAGGACCAGAAGACATAAAAAAAACATGGCTACACAAAGAGGAGCGTGTATGTGGTCACTGCACAACAGGGGAGGTAGAAACAGAGATGCACTTTCTCCTTTACTGTGATACATATTCCTCACCAAGAGATTCATTATTGACAGAAATTACTACATTTATTTTAAAAATGTACTTAAACCCAGAGGAAAAACAAAAAATAGTAATGGGTGAAGGTGCAATGGCTCCTCTTGCTGCCAAATATGTATTTGCCTGCCATAGCCTGAGGGACACTGAATAATAACATCTGCATAGTAAGCAGTAACTTACTTATTATTATTATTGTTATTGTTATTATTATTATTATTATTGTTATTACTATTATTGTTATTATTGTTGTGATTATTTTTCTAAATAGTAATGGTACGGGTAGTAGGGGTGATGGTAATGATAGCAGTTTAATGATGGTGGTGGTAGTAGTAGTAGTAGTAATGATGATGATGAGAGAGAGAGAGAGAGAGAGAGAGAGAGAGAGAGAGAGAGAGAGAGAGAGAGAGAGAGAGAGAGAGAGAGAGAGAGAGAGAGAGAGAGAGAGAGAGAGAGAGAGAGAGAGAGAGAGAGAGATTGTGTGTGTGTCTGGCCGCAGTGTGTTCTGTGATCTGAAAAGCAGAGCCAAAGTGAGTGGAAACATCAGTGTGTTTTAGGCCACCGGGGATCAAGTTTTCCACTGAAAAATCTTTGTGTGTCTAAATGTGTTTTTGTATGTGAATGTGTGTTGGAGCTATCACCTGTTCGTTCTGTAGTCTGTGCAGCCTGTCTCTCTCCCCTTTGATGTTTTCTACAGGAGATTCCTTTAGTGTGAAATAGTCAATGAAAGAGCAGCATTTAACAACTGTTATTACTGCTTCTTTACAGTAGGCCCTCTCTCTATCTCTCTCTACCCTACCCCTCTCTCTGTTTGTCTACCTTTCTTTCTCCTTCTGTCTCTCTTTCTCTCTTTCTCTTTTTCTTCACTCTCTGTATCTCTTTATATTTATTTTTCTCTTCCTCCCTTTCCACCTTCCTCTCGTCTCTTTCGGAGTGAGTGATGATATGAGAGGTATAAAGAAAGGATGGAAACCAGAAGAAATTACACATTAGTCCTGAGACACACCACAGAGAGAGGAGAGGAGAGGAGAGGAGAGGAGAGGAGAGGAGAGGAGAGGAGAGGAGAGGAGAGGAGAGGAGAGAGAGGAGAGGAGAGGAGAGGAGAGGAGAGGAGAGGAGAGGAGAGGGAGAGAGGAGGCGGAGGAGAAGAGAGAGGAGAGGAGAGAGAGGAGAGGGAGAGAGGGAGGAGGAGAGGAGAGGAGAGGAGAGGAGAGGAGAGGAGAGGAGAGGGAGGCGGAGGAGAAGAAGAGAGGAGAGGAGAGGAGAGGAGAGGAGAGGAGAGGGAGAGGAGAGGAGAGGAGAGGAAGACAAAACACTGTGTTGTAGCTACAGTATAGTAATCATCTGACTGGCTTCTCTCTCTTACTCACAGACAGACAGACATACAGACAGTGGTGTGTTATTTCCTTCCAGGTGTTGGGGTGTGTCTGTCTGAGTGTAGAACATATGTCAGAGCCCAGGTGGAGAGACACACTGTAATTACCCATGTGACACTACCCATTTAACAACACACACACACACATTTTTTACGGAGGCTGATCCTAATTTACTGTGGTCAGCTAAACTATGCTAAATGCGTCGCTCCGCTATGAAAACCTGAAAGGAAAGAGGGAGAGAAGGAGAGGAAAGGAGGAGAGAGGAGAGGAAAGGAGGAGAGAGGAGAGGAAAGGAGGAGAGAGGAGAGGAAAGGAGGAGAGAAGGAGAGGAAAGGAGGAGAGAGGAGAGGAAAGGAGGAGAGAGGAGGAGACAGAAGGAAGCTATTAATTGTGATAATTGAGTGGAATGTTTTCTGTTTAGGAGGAAGTCTAGGAGGCACTCAGTGGAAAATCAGATCCATAATAGTGTCGCTCTGTGGGCTTTCTGTTTTCTCTTGTTTGGGCCACACTGATGCCAAACAAAGCACCAGGCACAGATGAAGTTGCCCCTAGACACTGATCCAAGGTCTGTTAGGCATTTTTTCCAGTAATGGTTAAGGTCAGAATATGGGGAGGAGTAAGCTGATCCTAGATCTGTGGTTAGGACAATATCAACCAAGAGATCACCAGACCATGTCATGGAGAGGGCCTGTAATCTTTCCCTTATGAAGATATAAATAAGTCAAATGGTATAGAAGTCATTAGCTTGGGCTCTCAAATCCAACTCTGACCCTTTAAGCTCAACCTAAACATTATCGCATGACCCAGGGCAGGCAGGCAATTGGAATTCTCTCTGCCGTACACATCACTCCCATCACCGAGCCTGGGTTTGGATTCCACCTCACACACCCAGAGCATATGAAATGGCCATTACCCAGTCCAGCTCTAACCTAGGACATGTACTGGAGGTGAGACCATAAATAATCTTGATTTTAAAAGTACTACTGCGGTGAAGACCAGTTCAAGGAAAGGGCTATTGGCTTGGCTTGCGTCCTCTACTGTGTTTCACATCATGTCAAGGCACCACACAAAGATAAGCTGTCATACTGAAGAGCTGTAGCAGTGCTCACAGTCTTCACTCCCTCTTCTCAGTATCAGCAGAAGCGCTAGCTAGAACGTTAACTCTGTCAGTGCGGATGGCTTTATCAGTGCTAGTTTATTGGGAACACTGTGTTACAGTAGTAAATATAGTGGTAATATAGCGGTGGTATGAGTGTCGCTTCTGAGGGTTATTTACTCTCCATCCCGCTCTAATCCAAGTCCCTGTCAGCCTTTACTGCTCTTATTTATGGACACACTTCCCTATCAGCTTTAGGATGAGCTGACCGCACTCCAAGATGCTCTCGAGGAGTGTTCTGTGGTGTTCCGAACTAGTGTTCTACAGGGTTCCCTCTCCTGTGTGTGAAAGTCAGCAGCTGTGGCTCTGGTCATACAATTAGAATGAGTAGAGAGGAAATTCTGTTTCAAAGCAACGTTGGAGAGTGGACTGGTGGGCCATATTGGTTGTAAAGGAGGGGAGGTGAGGTGCGGAGAGTAGAGGAGAGGAGATGTTATGTTTTCAGCAGTAAGCACTCAGCAGTATTAAATCATGACGGCAGAGAAGCTCTGCTTTACCGTGTGTTTATATCACTGTCAAGCCTGGCCTTCTCTCTCTCTCCCTCCTTTCCTCTCCCTCTCCCTCTCTCTCCCTCTTTCTCAATTCAATTCAATTTAAGGGCTTTATTGGCATGGGAAACATATGTTTACATTGCCAAAGCAAGTGAAATAGATGATAAACAAAAGTGAATTCAAGAAAAAATTTGTTTTTACAGTAAACATTACACTCACAAAAGTTCCAAAAGAATAAAGACTTTTCAAGTGTCATATTATGTCTATATACAGTGTTGTAATGATGTGAAGATAGTTAAAGTACAAAAAAGTTGTATTTACAATGGTGTTTGTTCTTCACTGGTTGCCCTTTTCTTGTGGCAACAGGTCACAAATCTTGCTGCTGTGATTGCACACTGTGGTATTTCACCTAATAGATATGGGAGTTTATCCAAATTGGATTTGTTTTCAAATTCTTTGTGGATCTGTGTAATCTGAGGGAAGTATGTGTCTCTAATATGGTCATACATTTGGCAGGAAGCTAGGAAGTGCAGCTCAGTTTCCACCTCATTTTGTGGGCAGTGTGCACATAGCCTGTCTTCTCTTGAGAGCCAGGTCTGCCTACAGCGACCTCTCTCAATAGCAAGGCTATGCTCACTGAGTCTGTACATAGTCAAAGATTTCCTTAATTTCACAGTGGTCAGGTATTCTGCCACTGTGTACTCGCTCTCTCCCTCTCTCTCTTTCCCTTCTAAACCCCTCTACCTTATCTTCCTTCCTCCCTCCCTCTCCTTTCTCTTCTCCTCCCACTCTCTCACCTTTCCCCCTCCCCCGCCCTCTCTTCCTGCAGCCAAACTTTCCCTTTTAATGACCACCACTCCTTGGCAGCTCAGCTAACAACATACACACACCAGTCAGGTCACACCAGATGCAATGCAGTATTCGACGTTCGTCCAGGTCCCCAGGACTTCGGGAGATGCCTTCAATACCGGCCACTAGGTGGCAACGGTGAGTGCTATTACCATCAAGTAGGCTCGCGGCTTGCTAAGGCGTCCTCCAAGGATCGCAGTTTCAATCCTAGTGCTAGGCACTCGTTTAGATCTTTGGGGTTTTAACCCTATCCCAAACTTTAGCCCTTAACTTAACCTATCGGAATGATCCAAATAGGATTTATTTTCAAATTCTTTGTGGGTCTGTGTAATCTGAGGGAAGTATGTGTCTCTAATATGGTCATACATTTGGCAGGAAGTTAGGAAGTGTAGCTCAGTTTCCACCTCATTTTGTGGGCAGTGTGCACATAGCCTGTCTTCTCTGGATAGCCAGGTCTTTCGAAAGTATTTGAAAGCCAAGTTAACAAACAGATCACAGACCATTTCGAATCCCACTGTACCTTCTCCGCTATCCAATCTGGTTTCCGAGCTGGTTATGGGTGCACCTCAGCCACGCTCAAGGTCCTAAACGATATTATAACCGCGATCGATAAAAGACAGTGCAGCCGTCTTCATCGACCTGGCCAAGGCTTTCGACTCTGTCAATCACTGCATTCTTATTGGCAGACTTAATAGCCTTGGTTTCTCAAATGACTGCCTCGCCTGGTTCACCAACTACTTCAATGTGTCAAATCGGAGGGCCTGTTGTCTGGACCTCTGGCAGTCTCTATGGGGGTGCCACAGGGTTCAATTCTCGGGCCGACTCTATTCTCTGTGTAGATCAATGATGTCGCTCTTGCTGCTGGTGACTCTCAGATCCACCTCTATGCAGACAACACCATTTTGTATACATCTGGCCCTTCATTGGACACTGTGTTAACAAACCTCCAAACGAGCTTCAATGCCATACAACACTCCTTCCGTGACCTCCAATTGCTCTTAAATGCTAGTAAAACTAAATGCATGCTCTTCAATCGAACGCTGCTTGCACCCGCCCGCCCGACTAGAATCACTACTCTCGGCGGGTCTGACTTAGAATATGTGGACAACTACAAATACCTAGGTGTCTGGTTAGACCATAAACTATCCTTCCAGACTCACATTAAGCATCTCCAATCCAAAGTTAAATCTAGAATCGGCTTCTTATTTCGCAACAAAGCCTCCTTCACTCATGCTGCCAAACATGCCCTCGTAAAACTGACTATGCTACCGATCCTTGACTTCGGCAATGTCATTTACAAAATAGCCTCCAACACTCTACTCAGCAAATTGTATGTAGTCTATCACAGTGCCATCTGTTTTGTCACCAAAGCCCCATATACTACCCACCATTGTGACCTGTACGCTCTCGTTGGCTGGCCCTCACTTCATATTCGTCGCCAAACCCACTGGCTCCAGGTCATTTATAAATCACTGCTAGGCAAATCCCCGCCTTATCTTAGCTCATTGGTCACCATAGCAACACCCACCCGTAGTATGCGCTCCAGCAGGTATATATCACTGGTCATCCCCAAAGCCAACACCTCCTTTGGCCGCCATTCCTTCCAGTTCTTTGCTGCCAATGACTGGAACGAACTGCAAAAATCTCTGAAGCTGGAGACTCTTATCTCCCTAACTAACTTTTATGGTTACATATGTATTTTGCCTTTGAGCTTGTTCATCTGTTTTACCTGGAGAGAGATGTTTAAAACCTAACACAGGTCCTAGTGGGAAAACCCCAACTGAGTTGAAAAATATCTGTATCTGCACTTGAGTAAATCCTGCAAAATGCTCCAGCTTAGAGAGACGTCATTCCAGTGGCGGTGAGAAATCGTTGACTCTGTTCAGTCTTACATAGTCTTCCACAGTCCTGTACACACACACACGTGCGCGGGCACACAATGTCCTGCATAAAGGGAGGGTGGAGCTTCTGAATAGGTGTACTGGCCTGAACTTTTGGATGGGAGACACACACACCTGCAAAGAATCCCCACGCCCATGGGGCGGCGCACAAAATCACTTACCTTACACCAAATCAAACTCTATACTCCCTCTCCATATCCCCCACACCCAACCAAAGCCTCAGAGCCCCCCACTATTCAGGCATCCTTCCTCCTTATGTATTGGGCCATCCTCCAGAAACCTATAAAGCTACGGACCAGGAGAAGCTAAATAATCCGCGTTTTGGTATCCACGTGTGCAGAGCCCCATTCAATGGGATGTTGATAGAATATGAAGTGGAGTTTTAAACTTAGTGGCCTGGCATGTCTCTGGCTTCCACAGATCCTGCATGGACACAGCCAGTGAGGAAGAGAGAGAGAGGAGGGACAGAGAAAGAAACGTAGGTCAGGAGAGAGAGAGACGGGTCAGGAGAGAGAGAGACGGGTCAGGAGAGAGCGAGACGGGTCAGGAGAGCGAGAGACGGGCCAGGAGAGAGAGAGACGGGTCAGTAGAGAGAGAGACGGGTCAGGAGAGAGAGAGACGGGTCAGGAGAGAGAGAGACGGGCCAGGAGAGAGAGAGATGGTCAGGAGAGAGAAAGAGACGGGTCGGAGGGATAGACAGGTCAGGAGAGAGATAGACGGGCCAGGAGAGAGATAGACGGGCCAGGAGAGAGATAGACTGGTCAGGGAAGAGAGAGAGACGGGTCTTGGAAAGAAATTAGGAGAAGGTTGGGGCCTTCGTAGCGCCTGAGAAACAAAGGAAAAATAAACAGATAAAAGTATGAATGAGAAAACATGTCTTCCCTCTCATTCCAACATGAGAGAGAGAGCGAGAGAAAGAAGGGGGGATTGAGAGAGAAGGGGGGATTGAGAGAGAAAAAGAGGGAGGGAGGGAGGGAGAGCAGGGGGAGGAAAGAAGAACTAGTGTTGAATGAAATATGTTGACCTAGCAGAGTGGTGCTTGGTGTGGAGTGAACTAGTGTATTGGGGGAATTAGACACCTGTGTTTCCATCATACGACTGTTTCATCCTGTGTTTCCAACATACAACTGTTTCATCCTGTGTCTCCAACATACGACTGTTTCATCCTGTGTTTCCAACATACGACTGTTTCATCCTGTGTCTCCAACATACAACTGTTTCATCCTGTGTTTCCAACATACGACTGTTTCATCCTGTGTTTCCAACATACGACTGTTTCATCCTGTGTCTCCAACATACAACTGTTTCATCCTGTGTTTCCAACATATGACTGTTTCATCCTGTGTTTCCAACATACAACAGTTTCATCCTGTATTTCCAACATACGACTGTTTTATCCTGTGTTTCCAACATATGACTGTTTCATCCTGTGTTTCCAACATACAACTGTTTCATCCTGTGTTTCCATCATACAACTGTTTCATCCTGTGTTTCTAACATACGACTGTTTCATCCTGTGTTTCCAACATACGACTGTTTCATCCTTTGTTTTAGCAGTTCCAGGAACAAAGCCTTGACTCCAGTCTGTTTTCTATCTGCTCTGGAAACTTAGATTCCTGCTATATGAAATATGATTACGACATCAAGTCAAGTAGAGCTGCTTCCCTCTCCCTATTCCATGTGTTACCAGCTGAGAGCTGGCTCCCAAGGTGTGTGTGTGTGTGTGTGTTTGTCTGTACATATAGCTGTGTGCTTGTGTGTCTGTATAAGGGCATTAGGTCGCATCTTCAAAGAAATCACTCCACCCCCCCCATCTCCCACTCACCCCCATGAGAATGCAGCGTTGCTGGGATTGCATCGTACCGGAACCCCCCCCCCCCTTCCACAGTGTGGATAATGGGGGTGAGAAGCTTGGTTGGCTGTGTGTGTGTCAGTCTGCCTGGCCTCTTATCGTCCATCAGACTACCCTCAGATTCTCTTTCCAGATGGGGTTGAGATAGTCCCTCAGAGGCCCGAACCCCTACAGACCTCCAGAGCATGGATGCCTCCCTGATCTCCTACCTGATGGAGGTGCTTTAATGTGGGCTCGAGTTTCACCCGTCTCCCCTGCTTCGCCGGGCCTGTGGTAGTGTCAGGATGCAGGCACGTTCAGAGTGCTGGCCTGGTCTCTGGTTCTGGGTTTAGTTCTGGGTCAAGGTCTAGGCTCTGGTACTCACGCTCACTGCAGGATAATTTTAGTGATACACAGGTGGAGAGTTAGGGTTGAAACACAAACGCACTCACACACACAAACACACACACACAGAGAAACATGTCAACTTGCACTCACACAGAGAAACACACACACACACTCACACACAGCTGGTTCATGGCAAAGCTCTGGACATCCCCCTCAATATAAACACTGCCACTCATACTGTACATACAAAGAGAGAGAGAGAGAGGGAGAGAGAGAGAGAGAGAGAGGGGTGAGAGGTGAGAGCGAGAGAGAGAGGGGTGAGAGGTGAGAGAGAGAGAGGGGTGAGAGATGAGAGAGAGAGAGAGAGAGGGGGGGGGGAGAGGAGAGAGAGAGAGAGAGAGAGAGAGAGAGAGCGGGGTGAGAGGTGAGAGAGAGAGAGAGAATCAGTGAAATAACAAGAACAAATAGAGTTAAAAACCAGAGAGCAGACTACTGTAGGAGGGCAGACTACTGTAGGAGGGCAGACTACTGTAGGATACTGTAGGATAGCAGACTACTGTAGGAGAGCAGACTACTGTAGGAGAGTGGACTACTGTAGGAGAGCAGACTACTGTATGAGAGTAGACTACTGTAGGATACTGTAGGAGAGCAGACTACTGTAGGAGGGCAGACTACTGTAGGGGAGTAGACTACTGTAGGAGAGCAGACTACTGTAGCATGGCAGACTACTGTAGGAGGGCAGACTACTGTAGTAGAGTAGACTACTGTAGGAGAGGAGACTACTGTAGAAGGGCAGACTACTGTAGGAGCACAGCCTACTGTAGGAGAGCAGACTACTGTAGGAGAGCAGACTACTGTAGGATACTGTAGGAGAGCAGACTACTGTAGGAGGGCAGACTACTGTAGGGGAGTAGACTACTGTAGGAGAGCAGACTACTGTAGCATGGCAGACTACTGTAGGAGGGCAGACTACTGTAGTAGAGTAGACTACTGTATGATACTGTAGGAGAGCAGACTACTGTAGGAGAGTAGACTACTGTAGGAGAGTAGACTACTGTAGGAGGGCAGACTACTGTAGGAGAGTGGACTACTATAGGAGGGCAGACTACTGCAGGAGGGCAGACTACTGTAGGAGAGTAGACTACTGTATGATACTGTAGGAGAGCAGACTACTGTAGGAGGGCAGACTACTGTAGGAGAGTAGACTACTGTAGAAGGGCAGACTACTGTAGGAGAACAGACTACTGTAGGAGAGCAGACTACTGTAGCAGGGCAGACTACTGTAGGAGAGTAGACTACTGTAGGAGGCAGACTACTGTA
The DNA here is from genome assembly GCF_020615455.1 of Coregonus clupeaformis. Classification (NCBI taxonomy): domain Eukaryota; kingdom Metazoa; phylum Chordata; class Actinopteri; order Salmoniformes; family Salmonidae; genus Coregonus; species Coregonus clupeaformis. Next base: position 45,596,907 of record NC_059221.1, on the reverse strand, counting down.
GGAGAGTAGACTACTGTAGGAGGGCAGACTACTGTAGGAGAGCAGACTACTGTAGGAGAGCAGACTACTGTAGGAGAGCAGACTACTGTAGCAGGGCAGACTACTGTAGAAGGGCAGACTACTGTAGGAGGGCAGACTACTGTAGCAGGGCAGACTACTGTAGCAGTGCAGACTACTGTAGGGGAGTAGACTACTGTAGGAGAGCAGACTACTGTAGCATGGCAGACTACTGTAGGAGGGCAGACTACTGTAGTAGAGTAGACTACTGTATGATACTGTAGGAGAGCAGACTACTGTAGGAGAGTAGACTACTGTAGGAGAGTAGACTACTGTAGGAGGGCAGACTACTGTAGGAGAGTGGACTACTATAGGAGGGCAGACTACTGCAGGAGGGCAGACTACTGTAGGAGAGTAGACTACTGTATGATACTGTAGGAGAGCAGACTACTGTAGGAGGGCAGACTACTGTAGGAGAGTAGACTACTGTAGAAGGGCAGACTACTGTAGGAGAACAGACTACTGTAGGAGAGCAGACTACTGTAGCAGGGCAGACTACTGTAGGAGAGTAGACTACTGTAGTAGGCAGACTACTGTAGGAGAGTAGACTACTGTAGGAGGGCAGACTACTGTAGGAGAGCAGACTACTGTAGGAGAGCAGACTACTGTAGGAGAGCAGACTACTGTAGCAGGGCAGACTACTGTAGAAGGGCAGACTACTGTAGGAGGGCAGACTACTGTAGCAGGGCAGACTACTGTAGCAGGGCAGACTACTGTAGGAGAGTAGACTACTGTAGCAGGGCAGACTACTGTAGAAGGGCAGACTACTGTAGGAGGGCAGACTACTGCAGGAGGGCAGACTACTGTAGGAGAGTAGACTACTGTAGGATACTGTAGGAGAGCAGACTACTGTAGGAGGGCAGACTACTGTAGGAGAGTAGACTACTGTAGAAGGGCAGACTACTGTAGGAGAGTAGACTACTGTAGGAGAGCAGACTACTGTAGGAGAGTAGACTACTGTAGGAGGGCAGACTACTGTAGGAGAGTAGATTACTGTAGGAGAGCAGACTACTGTAGGAGGGGAGACTACTGTAGGAGAGTAGACTACTGTAGGAGAGCAGACTACTGTAGCAGGGCGGACTACTGTAGGAGGGCAGACTACTGTAGGAGGGCAGACTACTGCAGGAGGGCAGACTACTGTAGGAGAGTAGACTACTGTAGGATACTGTAGGAGAGCAGACTACTGTAGGAGAGCAGACTACTGTAGGAGAGCAGACTACTGTAGGAGAGCAGACTACTGTAGGATACTGTAGGAATAGATCAACTTAGTAAAAGTAGGGAAACAAAGAAAACAGTGACATAGATAATCAGAGTGAACAGAAGGAGGAGAGTGAATAGCGAGGGTGAGAGAGAGCCCCTGAAAAGAAGAGATACAATTCCACGCTACCATTTATTGTTGTTGCTCAAACCTGTACTTAGGACCTGCATGAATATTATACACTTTTATCAACATATGTTCTTTCTTGCCTTGAGCGTTTGAAGTCACAAATGAATATTTGAACTTCTTCTCCTGCCAAAACCTTCATCCCCCCGTGATGTGTGTGTCTGTGAAGGGCGTGCGGGCATGCATTTGTGTGTGCCTGTGTGTTTGTCTGAGCGTGTGTGTGTGTGTGTGTGTGTGTGTGTGTGTGTGTGTGTGTGTGTGTGTGTGTGTGTGTGTGTGTGTGTGTGTGTGTGTGTGTGTGTGTGTGTGTGTGTGTGTGTGTGTGTGTGTGTGTGTGTGTGTGTGTGTGTGTGTGTGTGTGTGTGTGAAAACAACCTGCACCTCAGTAAGGAGTAGGGGCTGCAGATTCCACCCATATCAATTGTAGAGGTTGGCACGCCTTGGCTGTACACAGAGAGCTTACCACCATCCCACTGAAACTAGCACTCTCTCATTCCCCAGAGGATTAGAGAGAGACAGAGACAGAGGGGTAGGCTTCGAGGGGACAACAGTAGGTACACCTACAGTACAGCTCATCCCTTGGCAGTAGTACTGTAGATTACTTTATCACTGACCTCAACCCAGAGTCTCTCAGAGCATTCACAGTCAGCCCACTGACACCCCTATCAGATCACAGCAAAATCACAGTCTACTTGAACAGAGCAATACTCAATTATGAGGCATCAAAGCCAAATGAACTGCATAATATTTAGAAATGCTATAGATGGAAGGAAAGTAGTGTAGAAACCTACCAAAAAACAATTGGGCAACAACAAATTCAATTCCTTTTAGACAACTTCCTGGACAAATTGTTTCACTGCAATAGTGAAGGTGTAAACTTGGCAGTAGAAACCCTAAACAGTATATTTGACCTTTCAGCTTCCCTATCAAATCTATATAAAAATGCCAATCAGACAACCTAAGAAAATTAACAACAATGACAAATGGTTTGATGAAGAATGCAAAAACCTAAGAAAAAAATTGAGAAACCTATCCAACCAAAAACATAGAGACCCAGAAAACCTGAGCCTACGCCTTCACTATGGTGAATCACTAAAACAATACCTAAATACACTATGGAAAAAGAAGGAACAGCATGTCAGAAATCAGCTCAATGTAATTGATCAATCCATAGAATCTATCCACTTCTGGGAAAATTGGAACACACCAAACAAACAACAACATGAAGCGTTATCTATCCAAAATTGAGATGTATGGGTAAACCACTTCTCCAATCTCTTGGGCTATATAACAAAGAACAAACAGCAAAAACATATACATGATCAAATATAAATCTTAGAATCAGCTATTAAAGACTACCAGAACCCACTGGATTCTCCAATTACATTGAATTAACTACAAGACAAAATACAAACCCTCCAACCCAAAAAAGCCTGTGGTGTTGATGGTATCCTAAATGAAATGATAAAATATACAGACCACAAATTCCAATGGACTATACTTATACTCTTTAACATCATCCTCAGCTCTGGCAACCAAGGACTGATCACCCCGATCAACAAAAGTGGAGACAAATTCGACCCCAATAACTATCCTGTGGGATATGCGTCAAAAGCAACCTTGGGAAAATCCTCTGCATTATCATTAACAGCAGAATCCCACATTTTCTCAGTGAAAACAATGTCCTGAGCAAATGTCAAATTGTTTTTTTTACCAAATTACCTTGCGACAGACCACGTATTCACCCTGCACACCCTAATTGACAAACAAACAAACCAAAAGAAAAGCAGTCTTCTCATGCTTTGTCGATTTCCAAAAAGCTTTTGACTCAATTTGGCACGAGGGTCTGCTAAATTAATTGATGGAAAGCAGTGTTGGGGGAAAAATATACGACATTATAAAATCCATGTACACAAACAACAAGTATGCGGTTAAAATTGGCAAAAAACTAACTGATTTCTTTCCACAGTGCCGTGGGGTGAGACAGGGATGCAGCTTGAGCGCCACCCTCTTCAACATATATATCAACAAATTGGCGAGAGCACTAGAACAGTCTGCAGCACCCGGCCTCACCCTAATAGAATCTGAAGTCAAATGTCTAATGTTTGCTGATGATCTGATTTGGTCTGTCCCCAATGTTGTTACAACACTGCACATAGCCATAATATAACATTTGAAATGTCTCTATTCTTTTGAAACTTCTGTGAGTGTAAAGTTTAGTGATAATTTCTGATTTTTTATTTCACTTTTGTTTATGATCTATTTGACTTGCTTTAGCAATGTAAACATATGTTTCCCATGCCAATAAAACTCATTGAATTGAGAGAGGGGCCAAGAGGTGCTAACATCAGCACCTCTCGGCCTAGCGTCTGTCACACTAGCTAACATCAGCACCTCTCGGCCTAGCATCTGTGCCACTAGCTAACATCAGCACCTCTCGGCCTAGCGTCTGTCACACTAGCTAACATCAGCACCTCTCGGCCTAGCATCTGTGCCACTAGCTAACATCAGCACCTCTCGGCCTAGCATCTGTCACACTAGTCACACTAGCTAACATCAGCACCTCTCGGCCTAGCGTCTGTAACACTAGCTAACATCAGCACCTCTCGGCCTAGCATCTTTCACACTAGCTAACATCAACACCTCTCGGCCTAGCGTCTGTCACACTAGCTAACATCAGCACCTCTCGACCTAGCATCTGTGCCACTAGCTAACATCAGCACCTCTCGGCCTAGCATCTGTCACACTAGTCACACTAGCTAACATCAGCACCTCTCGGCCTAGCATCTGTGCCGCTAGCTAACATCAGCACCTCTCGGCCTAGCATCTTTCACACTAGCTAACATCAACACCTCTCGGCCTAGCGTCTGTCACACTAGCTAACATCAGCACCTCTCAGCCTAGCGTCTGTCACACTAGCTAACATCAGCACCTCTCGGCCTAGTGTCTGTAACACTAGCTAACATCAGCGCCTCTCTGCCTAGCATCTGTGCCGCTAGCTAACATCAGCACCTCTCTGCCTAGCGTCTGTCACACTAGCTAACATCAGCACCTCTCGGCCTAGCGTCTGTCACACTAGCTAAAATCAGCGACTCTCAGCCTAGCATCTGTGCCGCTAGCTAACATCAGCACCTCTCGGCCTAGCGTCTGTCACACTAGCTAACATCAGCACCTCTCGGCCTAGTGTCTGTAACACTAGCTAACATCAGCGCCTCTCTGCCTAGCATCTGTAACACTAGCTAACATCAGCGCCTCTCTGCCTAGCATCTGTGCCGCTAGCTAACATCAGCACCTCTCTGCCTAGCGTCTGTGCCACTAGCTAGCATCAGCGCCTCTCAGCCTAGCATCTGTGCCGCTAGCTCACGCTTGCTTTCACTCAGCGTGTGTTTGCTCAGATGAAGGAAATTATGTAATTAGCCAGCCAGGGATTGTTTTCTTTCTCTCTTTCCCTTTTTCTCCCTCCCGCTTTTCTCCCTCCCGCCCGCCCACCTGCCTGCCTTTCTCTCGCTCGCTCGCTCTCTCTCTCTCTCGCTCTCTCTCTCTCTCTCTCGCTCTCTCCCTCCCGCTTTTCTTTCTTTCTTTCTTTCTTTCTTTCTTTCTTTCTTTCTTTCTTTCTTTCTTTCTTTCTTTCTTTCTTTCTTTCTCTCTCGCTCTCCTACCCTCCCTCCCCTCCTCAGTGAGCGATAGTTGCAATTTAAGCTAAGCCACACCCTTATTCCTCTTTCAAATTAATCCACTCACAGCTTCAGAAGGAGAAATAAAACTAGATTTCTCTCTCTTTCTTTCTCTCTCTCTCTCTTTCCCTCCGATTTCTCTTAATTGTTCAATAGCAGTTTTGTTGGAAATCAAAGGGTTGAATTGAGAGGTGTGTGTGTGTGGGGGGGGGGGAGTGGAAATGGGGACTGGGGGGTTGTGAGTGTGTGTGAGTGAGGGGGGTTCATGGTTGAGGTAGGTGGGGGGGGGCAGTATTGGGTGGGGGTGCTGTGGAGGAAAAGCCGGCATTTTGCTCTCTAATTCCAACAGGCCTGGAGGCCTGGAGCGGAGCACTAAGAAGGGCCTCACTGTTGCTCCCTGGATCAGCCAGGTATTGCTTACATAAAAAGCAAGTGAAAACAGCTGTAGGGATAATTAGCTTGATTCTCCATTACATGCCATGAGGGCCAATAACTAAAAAATTGAGTTTTGTTTGGGTTAGAACTGCAGCCCGAACCAGGAGGAAGTTGTAAAAGTCAGGCAAAAAAAAAAGAGAGAGCTCTTGAAGCTTGTTCCATGGGAGATGTTCTGCCTCTCTGGGCTGGTTGATGGAGACCATCTTTTTTTCATCAGGGTTTGGAAAAGGGCATCATTCCAATGCTTGTGTGCGCGCACGTTGTGTGCGTGCACGTTCATGCACTTTTATGTGGGTATATGTCTGTGTTTTTATTGTACAACAGGGTGGCAAAGCAACGTTTATAGTGTAATGGCAGACATCAAAAACTGTTTAATGATGCTCATTGTGTGTATGTTTTTGTGTGTGTTATGTGTTCTATTCAAAGTTATGGGTGTTGGCATAGTTTGTCTAATAGTTACAAGCTCACCTCTTCTGATTGCCACACATTAACCTCTTCATAAGTTGACCGCTACAAAATCATATTTATGGGGGCCTGGAGTATATACTACAGTAAAGTAAAGGATATCATGGAATAGATGTAATATTATAGAAAGGATACTTTTTATTATAATCACAAAGTCATTTTCCTAGACCTAGAAGATCCACGCTATAGTGCAATTGACATTTAAAGGTAATTTCCAATTGAGCTGACATATGCAGCGTTTACCGTGAATGCGGTCTCCGCGAACCCGGGAGCATTGCCTTTAAATGTCAGTCACACTATAACGCGGGTCTTCCGTGCTCAGGATTGAATCTAGCTCTTAGTCTTTTCATCAACAGAATACATCCTAGCCTCCAAGCTACATCCGATGTCCCCCAACCCCCTCTTTTTACGCTGCTGCTACTCTCTGTTTATTATCTATGCATAGTCACTTTAACTCTACCTACATGTACATATTACCTCAGTTACCTCGACTAACCTGTGCCCCCGCACATTGACTCTGTACCGGTACCCCATGTATATAGCCTCGCTACTGTTATTTCACTGCTGCTCTTTAATTATTTTTTACTTATCTATTTTTTCCTAAACACTTATTTTTCTTAGAACTGCATTATTGGTTAAGGGCTTGTAAGTAAGCATATCACTGTAAGGTCTACACCTGTTGTATTCGGCGCACGTGACAAATAAGATTTGTTTTGATTTGATTTTGACCTGTTGTAGTGTGGAGCAGAGTGACTGTCTGTCCTGTTGTAGTGTGGAGCAGAGTGACTGTCTGTCCTGTTGTAGTGTGGAGCAGAGTGACTGTCTGTCCTGTTGTAGTGTGGAGCAGAGTGACTGTCTGTCCTGTTGTAGTGTGGAGCAGAGTGACTGTCTGACCTGTTGTAGTGTGGAGCAGAGTGACTGTCTGTCCTGTTGTAGTGTGGAGCAGAGTGACTGTCTGTCCTGTTGTAGTGTGGAGCAGAGTGACTGTCTGTCCTGTTGTAGTGTGGAGCAGAGTGACTGTCTGTCCTGTTGTAATGTGGAGCAGAGTGACTGTCTGTCCTGTTGTAATGTGGAGCAGAGTGACTGTCTGTCCTGTTGTAGTGTGGAGCAGAGTGACTGTCTGTCCTGTTGTAGTGTGGAGCAGAGTGACTGTCTGTCCTGTTGTAGTGTGGAGCAGAGTGACTGTCTGACCTGTTGTAGTGTGGAGCAGAGTGACTGTCTGTCCTGTTGTAGTGTGGAGCAGAGTGACTGTCTGTCCTGTTGTAGTGTGGAGCAGAGTGACTGTCTGTCCTGTTGTAGTGTGGAGCAGAGTGACTGTCTGTCCTGTTGTAGTGTGGAGCAGAGTGACTGTCTGTCCTGTTGTAGTGTGGAGCAGAGTGACTGTCTGTCCTGTTGTAGTGTGGAGCAGAGTGACTGTCTGTCCTGTTGTAGTGTGGAGCAGAGTGACTGTCTGTCCTGTTGTAGTGTGGAGCAGAGTGACTGTCTGTCCTGTTGTAGTGTGGAGCAGAGTGACTGTCTGTCCTGTTGTAGTGTGGAGCAGAGTGACTGTCTGTCCTGTTGTAGTGTGGAGCAGAGTGACTGTCTGTCCTGTTGTAGTGTGGAGCAGAGTGACTGTCTGACCTGTTGTAGTGTGGAGCAGAGTGACTGTCTGTCCTGTTGTAGTGTGGAGCAGAGTGACTGTCTGTCCTGTTGTAGTGTGGAGCAGAGTGACTGTCTGACCTGTTGTAGTGTGGAGCAGAGTGACTGCGCTGCATCGTCCTCTGCCTGCCCATTTGAGGATCTATGACTTTTAACTCCATGAGAAAATATCTATAGGTTCCTCCGCCTAATTTTATTAAGGGATTTCTTTCTGTTTGGACAGAAAATACTCTGAGAGCATAAGTAGACTTAGCTGTCACTTCTCTCCCTTTGCAATTCCCTCCAATATGTTGTATTTTACATCTCTCTGCTTGGTAGAGTGAGGGATAACTTCTTGCCGGTAATTTAATTTAGGCAACAACAAAAAATTATCTGAAAAAGAAGAAGAGCCATAGGATAACTGCTTGTGAAAGAGCTGAGTTCGTACATAGGTGGTCCCCAAACTCTGCAAGTTTACATTAGTACCACTTAAAGACAAGAGCAGCTCGACTCACTCAAATACAGATGTTTTTGGTCGGTATTCCATCCCCCGACAGACAGGGAGGCTGGCAGACAGGTAGGCAGGCGCAGGCTGGCAGACAAACAGACAGACAGACAGACAGACAGACAGACAGTCTCAAACCCTGTTTAGCCACCTGTGTCCCTCTCCCTCTGTCCCCTTGTCTTTAGCTCCTGTCATTAGACTGTGTCTGGTAGCCCAGACAAACCCAACACCTCTGTTCAGACCAAGCTACAGTGAGGGAAAAAAGTATTTGATCCCCTGCTGATTTTGTACGTTTGCCCACTGACAAAGAAATGATCAGTCTATAATTTTAATGGTAGGTTTATTTGAACAGTGAGAGACAGAATAACAACAACAAAAATCCAGAAAAACGCATGTCAAAAATGTTATAAATTGATTTGCATTTTAATGAGGGAAATAAGTATTTGACCCCCTCTCAATCAGAAAGATTTCTGGCTCCCAGGTGTCTTTTATACAGGTAACGAGCTGAGATTAGGAGCACACTCTTAAAGGGAGTGCTCCTAATCTCAGCTTGTTACCTGTATAAAAGACACCTGTCCACAGAAGCAATCAATCAATCAGATTCCAAACTCTCCACCATGGCCAAGACCAAAGAGCTCTCCAAGGATGTCAGGGACAAGATTGTAGACCTACACAAGGCTGGAATGGGCTATAAGACCATCGCCAAGCAGCTTGGTGAGAAGGTGACAACAGTTGGTGCGATTATTCGCAAATGGAAGAAACACAAAATAACTGTCAATCTCCCTCGGCCTGGGGCTCCATGCAAGATCTCACCTCGTGGAGTTGCAATGATCATGAGAACGGTGAGGAATCGGCCCAGAACTACACAGGAGGATATTGTCAATGATCTCAAGGCAGCTGGGACCATAGTCACCAAGAAAACAATTGGTAACACACTACGCCGTGAAGGACTGAAATCCTGCAGCGCCCGCAAGGTCCCCATGCTCAAGAAAGCACATATACAGGGCCGTCTGAAGTTTGCCAATGAACATCTGAATGATTCAGAGGAGAACTGGGTGAAAGTGTTGTGGTCAGATGAGACCAAAATCAAGCTCTTTGGCATCAACTCAACTCACCGTGTTTGGAGGAGGAGGAATGCTGCCTATGACCCCAAGAACACCATCCCCACCATCAAACATGAAGATGGAAACATTATGCTTTGGGGGTGTTTTTCTGCTAAGGGGACAGGACAACTTCACCGCATCAAAGGGACGATGGACGGCGCCATGTACCGTCAAATCTTGGGTGAGAACCTCCTTCCCTCAGCCAGGGCATTGAAAATGGGTTGTGGATGGGTATTCCAGCATGACAATTACCCAAAACACATGGCCAAGGCAACAAAGGAGTGGCTCAAGAAGAAGCACATTAAGGTCCTGGAGTGGCCTAGCCAGTCTCCAGACCTTTAATCCCATAGAAAATCTGTGGAGGGAGCTGAAGGTTCGAGTTGTCAAACGTCAGGCTCGAAACCTTAATCACTTGGAGACGATCTGGAAAGAGGAGTGGGACAAAATCCCTCCTGAGATGTGTGCAAACCTGGTGGCCAACTACAAGAAACGTCTGACCTCTGTGATTGCCAACAAGGGTTTTGCCACCAAGTACTAAGTAATGTTTTGCAGAGGGGTCAAATACTTATTTCCCATATTAAAATGCAAATCAATTTATAACATTTTTGACATGTGTTTTTCTGGAGATTTTTTTGTCTCACTGTTCAAATAAACCTACCAATAAAATTATAGACTGATCATGTCTTTGTCAGTGGGCAAACGTACAAAGTCAGCAGGGGATCAAATACTTTTTTCCCTCACTGTAGCTATCTCCAGGTGTACATCACTGTAAAGTTGGTTCAGGAATGTCAAGAATGTTTTTTTAAATTGACTTCTACTGCACGTGCGAGTATCCGATGTACGTATGGGCACAATGATGTATTGGTCCTGGTACGCACACACTCACACACATGCACATGCCTGCACAGACACAAACACACACAGCGCCTTAATGCAGGTACGGCAGCAGTTAGACACTTGTATAGTATCTAAAACATTATTATCTAGCATGCTGTATGCTATGGCAGAGTTAACTAGTATTAATGTACGAAAGACTTTACCCTTGTCTGAACTACAAATACTGTGGGAGCACAGGAAAAGAGAAGGAGGGATGGGAGGTGTAGTGGGAGGGTGAGAGAACTAATGGACCTATAGGAGGAGTGAAATAGAAGGAAAGATGAAGGGATGAGAGGAAGTGGAAAAGTGAGAAGGATGGATGGTGATAGAGAAGGATAATTATAAGAAGGGAGGAAACATCGTTAGCTAAGGTCCATCCGTTTTCTGATGTTGATAAGAATGCACAGAGTAGATAAAATAAATGTCAGGAATTTCATTTATACACACAGACTGTACCCACCCAGATCCCAAAACATTTTACATATTGTGGGAGCAGTTGTGATGATTATGTTTCAAGTTTATCTAGAGCTGTCCATCTGAGGATTATGAAGTACTTTACCATTTAAGAGAGTAACTTACCTCATTCTCCGCTAATGTGGAGTATCTACAAGAATACTGGGCGCTGCCATTCTACAGTATGTGGGAGCACCCTCTTAACATACAGTAAGAATGCTAAGTACTCTAGCAACCCCATGTGTGGTATCTATATTTTGTCAAAGAGGCCTTTCAGTTTCAGTGTGTAGCTGCACAGTAGCACCACCGTGTTGAAACAGAGCAGACATTTTGTGTCAAAGCATGGGAGAGCATGACGCAACTGTTATAGTAGTTATAGATAGTTATAGGGTGCGAGATAATCTATTCAGATTGTCCAGTTGTGTTAAAGTTATTTCAATATACCTAAGTATATAAACAAAATAGCAACCACAGACACTAACATGCATGCACCCAAACATACATAGGGTCATGCAGGCGTGCCGTGGGAACTTGTGGTCTGAAAGCGGCTGTTGTGTGGTGGTAGTGAAGTGTTGACTGATATGAAAGGGGAGCAGTCTTCAGGCCAATCCACACAGGGACAGGGCCGTCTCCTTTATGACCTGCCTGCCTGGGCCCTGCCTGCCTGCCTGGGTCCTGCCTGGGCCCTGCCTGCCTGCATCCTGCCTGGGCACTGCCTGCCTGGGCCCTGCTTGCCTGGGTCCTGCCTTCCTGCCAGGGTCCTGCCTGTCTGCCTGTGTCTTGCCTGCCTAGGTCCTGCCTGCCTGCCTAGGTCTTGCCTGCCTGGGTCCTGCCTGCCGCGGCCCTATTTGTTGATTCTTGGGCCCCAAAATCATTAATTAAAGTGCAGACGACGGCACGGTAACCTGAGAAAAGCCTCACACACACATATGAGGCACACGCTAACACACACACACAGCACTCCCTGTCGCATAACAAATGATGGCACTTGGTTTAATTGCTGAGGCTGTTTATTTATTTACGTCTGTAATGGATGGTGGTCCTCGGCCCGGCAGCCAATCAGCAGCCAGAAAGAGGGAGACAGGAAGAGAACCAGAAGCCCTGCAGACCTGAACAAATTCCACAGGATTCTGCAGTCTTCATTTCACCCTCTCTACATGGTCCGCCTTTCAGTCTAGCTTTAACTCTTTCTCTCTTTCAGTCTAGCTTGAACTCTTTCTCTCTTTCAGTCTATCTTGAACTCTTTCTCTCTTTCTGTCTGTTCTCTCCCCCTCTCTTCTTACTCTCCTAGTTGTGTTCTCCTTTCTGGCCTTTCCTGAGTGACTGATGGGATCGCCATCCTTGATTGGTGGTTATTTTGAGAACTGTTTGCTCAGCCAATGGGATGGCCTTGGACTTACAGATGTAGGATCTTAATTTGAGCTGGTTTGCTATAGCAGGAAAAGAATCCTTCAGCTAGAGGAAATGTGAATTATTTTATGGATTATAATTAATGGACATTTTTGTAGGGGTTAATTCATTTTTCGTAAGGGAAAATCAAGTCTGAAATTTCAAAGTGGAAATTACAAACTTCAGAACCCTTTTTAAACCTAAAATACACTACAAGCTGTTTTTGCATTGCAGGAACGTTCTCCTGTAACAGGTGATCAAATTAAGATCCTACATCTGTATATGGCATACATCAATGTTTTTTAAACTCAACCCACAAATGAGACACTGGACTTGATTTTGTTGCTGGCTGGCTGCTCAACAAAGACCTAAGTAACAGACACATTCCGATTTAGTTTGTTACAAATGAGCACTCGATGTTTGGGTCTGTGCCAAATACGTTTAACGCATTCTTAAGGAGATCTCGAGACTTGCCAGACTGTTAGAGGGACAAAACAGTCATGCTATAACTAAGAAAAAAACCAAACACGCTTGTATGGAAGGAACCGTTTGAGTTGATTTCTCCATCACTGGCTGATGTCTGTTTATGCTGCTCTGGTAGGTTGATGTGACGTGGTGCCTGTTACGAAGCACTGGGGAGTTGGCTGAGGTTTCCTTTAATCCACATAACAAGCTCTGATGAAACACCCTTCTTCATGTGCATGCGTGTTTTCTAAAGTGTTTGTTCCCCTCTCACACTGATGCCTGTTCTGTCTATGTCTCCCTACAGCTGCTGGTGAGCCGGGCCTTGAACCAAACACACACTCCTGTTCATGCTGGTGGAGCAGCTCTACTGATCCAGGGGCCAGACTGACTGCAGCAGAGTCCCAGGATCCTGCCCACCTGCCCTGGTTGAAGACAATTCTTTACCCGCCTTCCGTTGCAGAGATGCTCTCTTTCCTCCCAGTGTTTGACAATCAGAGAGCAGAAACTCGTAAAGTCCCACGAGCTCCGAGGCACAATTGGACATGTAATCCTGACTGTTATACACTGAGGAACTATGGCTTTAACTCTCCAACTGTCAACCAATCATCTCACTGCCCCTGCCAGGTTCACTGACCGGCTGATCAATCCTAGACAACAAACTAGTCAGCCTAAAAACCAGAAGGACCAATCAGGAAGGACCATTGAGAGTGACCAAACATACTTTTTTTTGTGTGTTATTTTTTAAGATAGTTTGTGAGCCCTTGAAAGTCTATGGGAGAGAGCAAATCCTGATGTGGGTTTGTTTACGTAGCCACATACGGATAGCATTAGCATGGTCCACAGCATGGACCTCAGATCCACATGGACCTTCTCAATGTACTGTGCCAAAGGAACCACTCCCTGTCAGCAGAGAGACACTGAGAGGGGAACCGGGTTCCAATTACTCTAGAACCCTCAAAGAGAACCCAGAGAAGTGTTCTGTGTAGGCTACCTTTCTCTGAATGTTCTTAAGTCTGGAAACACTCCTGTCATCCTATCACTGGACAGCTCTCTTGGTTGACAGTGCTCTAGGTAGTCGATGTCCATAGGAACTGATCTAGGATTAGTGCCCTTTCTAAATCCTAACCTTAACTATCAAGTGGGAAAACAAAACTGACCTCAGACCAGTGTCTAGGGGCAACTTCGTCCCTCTCCGAGTGGAGGGTATAAACTGTGACCAAACAAAACCCTCTGAGGAAATCAAACTATTATATGTTTATAGTTTTTTTTATTTTCTCTTGTGTTTTTTTCTCTCCCTGCTGTACTTTGTTTGACTAACGAGTATCATGTTGTGTTTGTTTTTCTACATCTGAAACAGATTGAGTACTGTTCTCTTTGAGGTTTGTATCAGTTGTGTGTTTCTGCTTGTGGGTGTTGTTTTATTTAGTAGTTTATTTATTGAGTAGTTTAATTGCATCATGCATTGGACTGGCTGTTTTAGGTATCCATATTGAAGTCAGCACTCCCCGATCACCATTTTGGAATCAGAGATCCCTTAAAGCAGAGTGCTGCTTTAAGGGACCGTCATCTCAAAGAGTTGTCTATACATATCAGTTTACCAGTGAGGATGTCGTGGTGTTTGAAGGTGACATAATGCATCATGATCTCCGTTCTCCTGAACCAGCAGTAAGTGTTTAGCTTGTACGGTTTTCTGTGTGTGTGTTTAGCTTGTGCAGTTTTCTCTCTCTCTCTCTCTCTCTCTCTCTCTCTGTGTGTGTGTGTGTGTGTGTGTGTGTGTGTGTGTGTGTGTGTGTGTGTGTGTGTGTGTGTGTGTGTGTGTGTGTGTGTGTGTGTGTGTGTGTGTGTGTGTGTGTGTGTGTGTGTGTGTGTGAGTTAGTGTGTGTGAGTAAGCGTGTGTGAGTAAGCGTGTGTATTTGTGTGTGTGTGAACAGCGCGAGGTCTCAATATGCCCAAACTCTGCTATTGACTTGTTCTACAGTGTGTTGCCATGGTAAATATGTTTCTCGTTCAATAAAAGTGTGGCGTTTTTCTCAACTGTCTGGAGAATGTATCTCTATCAGAAAATCACAAACATAATTGAAAATGGATGTTATCAATAGTTCTGTTTAGTATTAATTATCAGTGGATCTTTTGAAATCATCAATCTTTCTGAGATTGAAACAATGGAATGTGCTTTTGTTCCTCTATTTCATGGTCTCCCTAAACCCATCTCTCTTTCTTTCTCTCTCTCTCTCTTTCTTTCTCTCTCTCTCTCTCTCTCTCTCTCTCTCTCTCTCTCTCTCTCTCTCTCTCTCTCTCTCTCTCTCTCTCTCTCTCTCTCTCTCTCTCTCTCTCTCTCTCTCTCTCTCTCTCTCTCTCTCTCTCTCTCTCTCTCTCTCTCTCTCTCTCTCTCTCTCTCTCTCTCTCTCTCTCTCTCTCTCTCTCTCTCTCTCTCTCTCTCTCTCTCTCTCTCTCTCTCTCTCTCTCTCTCTCTCTCTCTCTCTCTCTCATAGACTCAGACAGATGTTGTCCAGCTTTCCTCCTGGGGGAAAGGGGGCGGGAGTGGTGGTGATTAAAGGGGGGGTTCAGTTACGTGGTTGGGCTTGTTTTAGGACCACTGTAACCTAACATAGCAGGCGTAAAATAAATGCCTGAAACTGGATCCCTACATACTGGTCTTGACGAGAATAATAAAAAAATGTTGGGGAAGGTTCTCTTCTGCACTGTTCAACCAATCCAGTAAATGTGGAGGAGGAGTTAAGATTGAGTATCGCCTTGTTAACGTCCAAAAGTGGAAGTCACGTCACAGGCTCTCTTTCCATTTCCCCTGAAAACCAGAGCATCCGGTTGTTCGGGGACTCGGCAGAGGCTACTACCACTGTAACCCAATCACAGCCCATCCAACCCCTGCCTTAATAATTATGCTTACTGCTGCACACAAGCTAGCTAGCAGCAATGGAGCATGGACTCAGCACTGTCTACAGCTATGGGCACTAGTAGGCAGGCAATGGCTTGAGGTTACTGTACACACAGGTGTCTCCCTCTCTCTCTCTCGCCCTCCCTCTCCCTCTCCCCCTCTCTCTCTCCCTCTCTCTCTCTCCCTCTCCCTCTCTCTCTCCCTCTCTCTCTCTCTCTCTCTCTCTCTCTCTCTCTCTCTCTCTCTCTCTCTCTCCCTCTCCCTCTCCCTCTCTCTCTCTTTCTCCCTCTCTCTCCCTCCCTCTCCCCTCTCTCTCTTTCTCACCTTCTTCCCCTGATGGATGATGACAGTGCCACAATGTAAACTTCTCCTTCATTTTCTGCTTACGGACAACAGCTTGCCCTCTCCCTCTTCATAATACAGTGACTATCTGGTGCGATCTCATGGCACCTCTGTGGTACACACAGACACAACAATAAGGATTCAAAGGGTAAACTCACTCATCTCTCCGATCACAAAAAAGCACTGCAGAGGCAGGCCTTTCAAAGATTGGCAGGCACTATGAATGTGAGCGTGACATCGGAACACACACACACAGTTTGAACAAGTCTTTATTTGGGCAGGCAGCCAGGCATTCAGGTGACTAAGCAGAAAGTATATGTTTTGTTAGCATTTGGGAGTTATTCTTTTTCTAACAATCATTTGACTGATTTGTTTTATTTCCTCTCAAATCCACTGGAATCCAAATAGATTTGAACCAGATCTGTGATTGGTGGAAATATTTTATAAACCAATTAATGATGGTTAGCTTCCCCAGCCTTCTCTCTCTCTCCTGAGAAAAAAATGTGTGGAGCTTGTAGTCTGAAAGTCTGTTAAACAATAATGACACAGAAACCCGGAACACTTCGCCATCATACCTCCAACTTGTTCACATCCAGTGTTCTGCGATAACGTCTATGTTCGGCGATAAAATAATAGTTATTCTAATGACCATAATGCTTATGCATACAGTCCTGCGCATGATGAGAGCACTCTGTATAAGCAAACAGTGTCGGACTGCTTGTCTTGGTTTTTACTGGGCGGTAACTTGATCCCCTGCGTCTGAAAATCCTAACTCGGCTCTGGCACGGATAGCTAATAGCCCCGGGTGCTTTATACGTTTATTTTAGGTAATAGAGACGCTTGTTTTGTTACAGCCCGTTCCGCCCTTTTTTTTAATTTATTTTTATTTTTACAATTTCACCTAGACGCAAATTGCGAGTCTTTCCCACTTGGCCCGCATTCTTTGCCCTCGAAAGTTTTGTGACTTTAAAGAAGGGTTTTGGGAGAAAATGTGGAGCGCATGCGCCATCTAGAAGTTTTCCCCCGCGCATCAGTGCTAGGGTTTACTAGTTTGAGAGAGGAGGCGACGACCAGGCAGGTGACAGAAGGAGAGGGAGTCTGCAACACTCTGCTCTTCAACACACACACACACTACCGGGCGGAGGTTATCTCCACGAGCGTACCTTCTCCAAGCAAAACCGCTGATCTCCACGCGAATTCTCCCTCTTACACACACAGTGCTGCTGTTTTGAGTTTTTACTCCAGTGGCGAGTTTGGAGTGGATTTTCGGCAATTTGGGTCTTGCACCACTCAAAGTTGGATGTGTTGAACGCACTTTTTGCGTGTAAAGTTTTTGTTACTGAGTAAATCACCCGAGGAGTCCAGGAGAGAGCGGTGTCTTTCTGTGCAGAATGGAGGATGAAAAAACGGCCTCAGGTTTGTGGCGAGGAACCCTGCAGTGTGGATGTTACCACAGGTAGAACACGCTCTGAGTTCAAGGTGTCACCGCTGTAGGATCATATCTCTCCCCACCTCTCACCAGTTAATGTGTTTACCTGCGCTTTACACACTAGTGCCAGCCCGTCGGAAGCTCTACAAAGCCTAAGAAACCTCTACAACGCTGCAAGGAAACTTTGAAGGATAAAGCTACCGCTATCAATCCTCCCAACCATCAAAAGAGCGTCGGCAACAGTTTATTACAGCTGACGTTTCTGGCCACTGGCACTTTTTAGTTGCTTGTGAATGTTTTATTTGTCATGAAGTGTTTCCGCGGATTCACGCCCACGTTTGTTAAAGGCTCTAATTATTAATATCGCTGCTGGACATTGTAAATAACCTCGGTCGTCTCTGCAAGAGCTCTCCTCTCCGCTGTCCCGCGCTCACAGAGCGCATTCGTCGATAACGGATCGCCTATGCCAGTCTTCCGATACTGAGCCACAGGACTACCACGGTTACTGCCACCTTCCTCCATTACACACCGGACACTATCCCGTACAACCCCGATTTAGCACTAACTGCTTTGGATTGCAACCGACCTGAGTCCCCGGTATAGGTAAAAGGACTCTCGAGCCCACTAAGGCCTTGGCACTGGAATTATTCGTTTAATAGTCATCTCCCCAAAGTGGATTATCGTTCGTAAAGCACTGTTTTCCGTGGTGAGTATAGTTTGCTCTCAGTTGATTTTGTTCGTTATCGAATAGTTATTTAGTGATCGGTTAACAACTAAAAAAAACTAAAACCTTTTCCCAAATTATGTCCTCGACTCTTGGCATGCTTAGGACTCATTTTAGTTTAGGAATGATTATCGTTTGTTTGACCGCAGCCTGCAGGCTATCCAAAAGCATTTTTTGTCTTCACCATTATATTTTCTCTCCTGAAGCACACTTTTTAAAACTCTTTGTTTGTGCATTGTTAAACTAATGCCACATGTTTTAATTTGTAATGCCACCCTTGCTCTCTCTTCATATATTCTCCTCTCTGCTCCCTCTCCTTCCATCAAAACATAGACTCTGGCTCCCTCCTCTGGCCTTCTAAAACGAGGTGTGTGTGTGTGTGTGTGTGTGTGTGTGTGTGTGTGTGTGTGCTGGAAACTGATATGCGTTGATGAATATTAGGTAACACTTAATTCATCAATTTATGTTGACTATAAATGAATAAAAAAGCACAGCATGGCTTGAAGGCGGTTTTTCAGGTATGCACATTTAGTCTACATCTGACATGAACGAAACAATGGACATAAAGTGATTTATTCATTATCCTTCCAAGAATAATCAATAAACAATGTCAAGGACGCTTTTTATAGGAGCATTTATTTGTCTATTAATCTGACGATAAATTATTAACTATCATAGGCCTACGTGTTACACTTTGGCATATTTATTTTCTATACTCAGTTCTTCTCAGAAACATAAATAGGCTCTATTAAATATTTGAAACGAACTATTTCAATATTTACCGATATTTCGTCTTGTGGCTTTGGCTTAATTTATTCCCCTGTAAATGTGTAGATGGTATTAATTTATTGTATTCGAATATTTCATAGGGGTATCAAAACCACCGCACTTGTTTGTGCTTAAATTGGTTTTAGCCTATAAGATTTTAACATTAATTTAGTCAAAATAACTTGATTAGCTGATATGTAATAGGTTATTTTTTTGTTGCCTGTCCAATTCCATTAATGATTCTCACTGCTCAGGGTGTAGCCGAAGTAAGGCCATTTCCATCATAATTCAATAGCCCTACTCGGTGTGCGCTGACCAAATCGTTAATACCGGGGACTGGTGGTCTGGTCTGAAAGCTTTTTTATCTGCGTCAGTTGCTTGTTGGGTCAATTCAAGAAGTGAATCGAAATTCCAGTTAAAAAAATACATGACTATTCAAAAATACAATTGAATGAATTGGAATTTCATTCAATTGAAATCCTGAATTGACTAAATGGATGGGTGTCCAGGACCTCAACCCTGGTTGTTGTTATGACCGGTCACGGTTACCGGTTACAGGTTAGCCCTCCCACTGATTCAGCTTTCACGTGCACCCCATTGCTGTCCCTTTTTATCAGTCCACTCCATGCACCCGTTGGACTGAAGGAAGCCAGCAATATCTGAGACGAGCAGTGGCTATCATTCAGACTAATGTAGGCTATATATTTTCCTTTATACAGAAACGTTGTTAAGAAATGATATGATCTGACCGGGCCGGGCATTTTCGCGGCCTATATAAAATTGAAGAATAGATATGGGGACTTTAGCCGCCAACCCGAGAGGCAGTGCGCAAACTGAAAGCACATGTTTGTTTGTGTGTGTGAGAGAGAGAATTTGGAATGACTATTAAACGGCGCAGTCTCAGCGACTCTACTCTGGAAAATACACATCTTGACAAGTTAGCCGTCTCCCAGTCCCAACAGTCACTATAGCCTCTAAAATCACCATGCAGAGATGCCTCTTTATAAACAGCAGGAAAAATTAGAGGCAAATGATTTGGACTGTTATGCCGTTACCTTCTCATTACATTTGTACATTTGAGTCATTTAGCAGACGCTCTTATCCAGAGCGACTTACAGTTAGTGAGTGCATACATTTTTCATACTCATTAGAATCAGAACAGCAGAAATTCAAATTATTCCAAAAACGTAATTGGATTTATTTTACAGGTCAATAATAGGCTCATACTTCTTAAATTATGCAAACTCGTTTGCAAATTTCGCATTAAAATCACGATTTTCAAAAGTAATTTCCAGTTAATAAAATCTCAACTTCACCTGGACATCGACACTGTAACCTACCATCCATTAAGTAGCTGGTTGTTGGCCTGCACGTATCGCTTCAAAGCGTCTGCCATACTAATAAGAAATAACTTTTTCTAAATGTCAATTGATTTTCACACTATACGTTTTTTAAAGATGTTAATTTAGGTTTTCATATTGTCATTATTTCAAATTTAGTAGCCTTCCAATTCCACATTTAATCTTATTTTTATTTATATATATATACCGCACTTGTTTGTGAACTACACATTTATAAACGTGCTTCTACACCTGCATTACTAGCTGTTTGGGGTTTTAGGCTGGGTTTCTGTACAGCACTTCGAGATATTAGCTGATGTACGAAGGGCTATATAAAATAAAATTGATTGATTGATTGATAAACTTAATGAAGTAGCAGAAATTCATTCTGCGCATTTTTAGGTTCAAATGATGGGTTATTCCATGGTGAACACTTGTTATTAGGACGATTTGTGTTAGAATAACTTACTTACAAAATCATCACGTAACGAATAAAATATTAATAGCAAAAAATGCATTCATTTGGATGTAAAAGTGTTAATTTTCAAACTCACAGAAAAATCGTTTTGGGGAATAGGACAGTGTGTGACTGGGTCACGAACGAATAAATAGCCTAATGTGTAGGCTTACATTAAATTGTGGACAGTTTTGTGATTATTTCGTATAATTTAAAATGATCCTAAAATAGCATTTGTTAAACAAAGATTATGCAATATGTTATATTTATGTTATATAATAACATAAGTAATAGTTGACAACTTCCACATAACTCAATAAATAGATAATAATTGTCTTGTAATTGATTTAATCAACAGGCTAGCCTAAGCCTAATACACCTTAAACAATAATTTCACATCGTCATGAATTGAAATAGATCTAGTGATTGGTCAAATGCGAAAGCATTATTTAGGCTAAACGCGACCTGGAAAAACTTGTCCTGAACAGAGTGAGATAGATAGGCTTAGAGGACATTCATCAATGGCCTATGATCCTTTAAGAAGATACCCACTTAAGAAACAGAATATAAAAAGACATTTAGAGCTTCTGTAGTAATGTGTGTATTTTTATCTTATATGTTTTTAACTGCACGTTACATGTCAATTTACGTGCATCCCTGTGCTGCAGTTGAACAGAGGGGGTCTCTCTCTCTCTCTCCTCCTTGTCTGATTGGTGCAGGAGAAGAATGCTCTTATCGTGGGTATAGTGAACTGACTGGTAGGAATGTCTGTCTGCTGGTTTAAGGGGGTTTGAAGGCCATTGTTATTCTGTCTGTCTTCTGTGATTCACACACTCACCTGCTGCCAGAGGACTGCTCTGCTGCAAGCACCGATGGCCCCAGGCCTCTCCAGACAGACAGACAGACAGACAGACAGACAGACAGACAGACAGACAGACAGACAGACAGACAGCACAGACACACAGACACACAGACACACAGACAGAGGGAGAGCAACAGAACACTCATCATTCATTTTTCTTTATCTCTGTGACAGTCACATACCATACACAGCATTTTGGAACTCCCTCTTAACCCCTTCACTGTCTGGCTGTGGAGACAGATGGACTTAGACAGACAGGATATGTGTACAGTCCTCTGTTCCGTCATCCATGGGTCCCCTGTAGCTCAGTTGGTAGAGCATGGCGCTTGCAACGCCAGGGTTGTGGGTTCGTTTACCACGGGGGGCCAGTATGAAAAATTTATGCACTCACTAACTGTAAGTCGCTCTGGATAAGAGCGTCTGCTAAATGACTAAAATGTAAATGTAAAAATGTATGAGCGTGTATGCGGACTGGCTGTCGGTGGTGTGTGTGTATGCGGACTGGCTGTCGGTGGTGTGTGTGTATGCGGACTGGCTGTCGGTGGTGTGTGTGTATGCGGACTGGCTGTCGGTGGTGTGTGTGCCTGTCTGACCTGTGTACTGCCGTCTCTCCTCAGAGCTGTTCCGGTAACTGATCCAGTATGTTGTTCCTGCGGCGGCTGGTGCATGTGTGCTGTCCCTCGGCACCGGCGGGGAGTGTGTTGGACTCCAGACACTGTGTGTTCGCCCTCACACTCCTCACACTACTCCTGCAGGTGGTGGTGGAGGCCAATTCATGGTGGTATGTACACTTTTAATACACTTTACATACGCTCTACTCTCAATGTGTTGCGTGTGTGTGTTGCGTGTGCACATCTGCATGGCCAGAGAGGTGGCTATGCCATTGGATCCCCCAACCCCCCCCCTCTCTGAGTGTGAGACAGGGCCGCTCCAATCCCACCACATGATACAACATGCTGACTCTAGCACATAAGCCTTTTAGATATACTCATTTCTTTCTCTCCTATTTTCTTTCTCCATGTATTGCCAAACCAAAATTATGAATATTCTATAAAACAGAATGCTGTGGTTTTTGGGTACATATCCAAATATGTGCAGACACGAACTCCGTAGAAGTGACTTTCTCGCTCTCTGTGCGTGTGTGTGTGATAGTGTGTGTGCGTTTGTGTCTGCCAATAGGAGAGAAGTCTAAATGTGAACATGCAAATGATAGACAGAGATAATAGATTTGATACACAGGGGAAAACAGTGTTTACACATCACCATAGGAGCACTGCTCAAATCAGATCACATTTTGATCCTGTTAGTGTCTGTCTGTATTTGCATGAGGTTGTATGCTGTGTGTATTTGTGCCGAGTGGAAATTGTCTTTTTTACAGACATGTTTTCTACTTGTTTATAGGAAACTAGAACAAACAGTACACCAAAAACACTTTAGAGAGAATACTGCAGTAATGAGCTGTACTGATGTCATTAGGAATAAAGGAATCCATAGCCTTTTCAAACACATCCTTCAAGTTGTATTAGTTGATCTCTTGTTTCTCTATATAGTTGACTAAAGCAATGGCAAGGGACATTCCATTGTGATCTTCCATGGATTATGTCTCTTCATATGATTTAGTATGGACACACACATAATTACACTACCACAGACACACACTACCACAGACACACACTACCACAGACACACACATTATCACGCACAAAAATACTTACTGTAGACACATTGCTGAGGTGTGTGTGGTTTGTGCCTTTCCGATCCCTCCAGTAAAAGACACGCAGGTGCAAATGATTTACTGTGTCCGAGCGAATGAGGCCTGTGAGGGGTGTGTGTGTGTGGGGGTTGTGTGTGTGTGTGGGGGTTGTGTGTGTGTGTGTGTGTGTGTGGGGGGGTTGTGTGTTTTCCCTCCCTCCCTGGCTGCTCTCCTCAGTAGATCCGGTTACAGTGGAGGCTAATTGTGCTGCTCTGGGGGGTTAGGATGGGCTGCTCTAAGTGTGTGTGTAAAAGGCTGGTTTAATTGTTCTGATGATGATGATAGGTTCGCTCTGTGCAGGTCTGTGACCAATAACTAAATGTCCATATGCATACATCATCAATACCCAGCCTCTGTGTCTGTCTCTATTAGAAAAGTGTTTTGCTCTCTCTTCCTCTCCCTCTGTCCAGGTCTCTAGCCATGAACCCTCTGCTGATCCCCGAGGCATACATCATCGGTGCCCAGCCTCTGTGCAGCCAGCTGGTGGGTCTATCCCAGGGCCAGAAGAAGCTGTGCCAGCTCTACCAGGACCACATGCAGTACATCGGCGAGGGCGCCAAGACGGGCATCAGGGAGTGCCAGTACCAGTTCAGACACCGGCGGTGGAACTGCAGCACCGTGGACAACTCCTCCGTGTTCGGACGGGTCATGCAGATAGGTAAGGCTTTAGCTCAGTGGGTTAACGTGGTCTTCAGTCACAGGGATATTTTTGATACACTCCTACATTATGCTATCCTAGTCCAGTCTGTTGTATTGTACTTTGCATGTGAAAGAGGTTGAGTAGAAGTGGTGGCTCAACAGAGGAATTGGAGTTGATGTGTGACCACTGATTAGTTATGGGCTGTGTGCTTCTCTAACTCTGAGTATGCGCACTCTCCTTCTCCACTTCCCCTCTCTTCTACTAGACCAGAGGAGGGTATGGAGGTCCCCTCCTCTCCTGTTGTAATCCATGGGGTGATGTTGAGCAGCTGTGCTGGTGGAATAGTTTGTGGGTGAGGTCTCGTTATAATTTCACATGTGGCCTGGGGCTCCATGGCCAGAGGCTGACACTCACAATGGGGATGAATTGCATTCAGCCACGATGCATCTTAAACACACGCATGCATCCACACAAAAACACACATTTTTTCTCTGTATTATTTACAGAGTTAAAGCGCATTCCTGTGTCTGTGTGAGCTAGTCTTTCACCCCTCATAGAACCCAGAGGTAGACGGTATCAATCCCAGCTCCAGATCCTGTCTCTTTGATGTGTGTTTGTTTTAGTGTTTGACTTCGCCACAGGAGCCCATGTTGAGGTGGTTTACTGCAGGCATTTATTGTTCATAATTGTCACATTTAATTTAAACCAAAGCATTTCTCATGCTGTTCATCCTAGCATTGTGATAATGCTGTGGTTTGAGCATCTGTACGTTTCAAACACGCGAGAGAAGAAATGAGAGGACAGGATCTGGATGAGCCTAAACTATTATACGATAACCATTATCAACTCCAATGTTCTGTCCCTCTTTCTCTCTCTGTCTCTCTCTCTGTCTGTGTCTCTCTGTCCCTCTTTCTCTGTCTCTGTCTCTGTGTCTCTCTTTGTGTCTCTCTCTCTCTCTCTGTGTCTCTCTCTGTCTCTCTCTCTGTCTCTTTGTCTCTCTCTCTCTGTCTCTTTGTCTCTCTCTGTGTCTCTGTCTCTGTCTCTGTGTGTGTGACTCCTCCCTGTGAATACTTTTGAGCTGAGCCTGCTTTTGTCTCAGTCCCACTACTGTTCTGAGATCACATTTTACAGATATATCTTCATAGAAAAGACATCAATGGGAGGACAGCTTCTTTCTTTCTCTTCTCTCTCCATCTCTCTCTTTGTCTCCCTCTCTCCATCTCTCTCTTTGTCTCCCTCTCTCCATCAAGGGGAGGACAGGGCTCCCATCTCGGTCCACTCTGGGCCAAGTAAACATGTCCTCCCCAGTCTGTCTGACTGTTCAGTGCTGCTGATTTAAGGCTGAGCTCCAGGGTAGGGGAGTCAACTTCTCTCCCCTGCCCGTGTTTGCTGCCCCTGGGGCAGGGTGGACCAGGCCACTGGCTGGGGAGAGGGAGGGTTCTGTGGAGGATAGAGGTATGGTCACGAATAGGGAGAGAGAGAACGGTAGATCGAGAGGACAGCTTGTCTGTCGACAGCTCTGCTATTAGGCCAATCTCCTGCACCGGGTTTGAAGTTGTAGAAAACTAATAACCTTTTTCCCCCTTGGCCGACCCTGCCGCCGAGACTTCCCATCTGGACAAGATTCATTCACTACCTCTTACCCCCCTTCTCACTTTCCCTCTCTCTCTCCTTCTCTCTCTCTCTCTCTCTCTCTCTCTCTCTCTCTCTCTCTCTCTCTCTCTCTCTCTCATCCCTGCTCTCTCTTAGCCTGGTATTGTCATTACAATATGCTTCCTAGGGATTTAGTGTTTTTATTTTGTGTCCATTTCCAACTCCTAGATAAGCACTGAGACTTGTGCTTTAGATGTCTCTTTTCTTTCTCTATGCATCTCTTTCTCACACTCACCCTAATACTGTAAACTGAAGAGTGGCTGTCTGTATTGGAAGGTTAACAGTGAGTGTCTGAGAGATGTAGGCAGTGATGTGATGGAGCCAGTTTGCTCCGTTGGCATGTCGTACAGGGGAAATTACTGGTTTGAAACATTGCTTTGGTTTGGCAGCTGCCACTGGAGGGTGCTCTGGTCTTATTGGCTAACTCCCAACAACTATCAATGTCCTGAATGCAACTGCCTGTAACTAGAGGCAGGCCAACTATAAATGTCCTGAAGGATGGAGGCAGAGAGGCAGGACCATTCTACTGTTGGAGGCCTGGTCAGATGAGCCCTGTATATCCAGAAGTGAACATGGTCGTTCTACTCCATATTGTTGACTCATGTTAAAGCTCCATGAAGTGCTGTTTCTGGCCAGGCTGGACTCTACTACAATGACTCACAACGTTGACCTTTTTTCAATGACTCATTTCTTCTTTTTTTAGACTTTGACTCATTATCATTTCAAATTCAATCTATCACCAGGTCTGTCATATATTAATGTTGTTCTTCTGTCGGCCCGTCTGTCTTTCTGTCCACAGGAAGCAGAGAAACAGCGTTTACGTATGCCATCAGCGCGGCAGGGGTGGTCAACGCAGTGAGCAGGGCCTGCAGAGAAGGGGAGCTGTCGAGCTGCGGCTGCAGCCGCGCTGCACGTCCCAAAGACCTGCCTCGTGATTGGCTGTGGGGCGGCTGCGGGGACAACCTGAACTATGGCTACAGGTTCTCTAAAGAGTTTGTTGACGCGCGGGAGCGGGAGAAGAGCTACGCCAAGGGATCCTTCGAGAGTGCCCGGCTGATGATGAACCTACACAATAACGAGGCTGGACGGAGGGTGAGGAGGAATAACACTCTGTCACACAAACCCTAACTAAATGAAGCACTGGGCCTGCATACTTATTATAATGTCACACACACACACACACACTCAAAGGAGGAAAACAAGTTCATCTCCACCTGTTTCAGCTGTCCTGAAGTTGATTCGTAATGACATTTAGTGAGGGAATGGAAGACGTAGAGGGTGAGAGGGAGTGAGAGAGAGCGAGAAAATCCAGGTCAATCAGATGGGCATAGGACTATTATTTGATCATCTGTGTAACAGCTCTGTCTCATCTCTCCTCTGAAGCCTGTCTTTGATCTGGGTAAGATGGGATCATGACGGCTGGCTGAGCTGCTTTCTGTAGTTCATTCCAAATGCCCTGACACGGCCTCAAAGGAAACGGCTTGCCAGACCGTGTTGTTTTCACATCTCTTCTGACTCGTACAAATGAGCGGACAGGGTTTTGTTCGGCTGACAGTGTGGGCCATAGAGGGCATCATGTAGTTCTCCCTAATGACATAACGTCTTTGAAGATCTGATGCATGATACATGCACATTCACACATGTATGCATACAATAAAGCATGTGTAGAGTATTACAATTTTTAGATGAAATTTATCTGTTCTCTGCTTTCTCTTAGTCCTGTGTAGTCTCTCTAGTTGGTGATAATAATCAATCTGTCCCTCTCTCCCTCTCCCCCTCCTCCTCTCCTCTCAGACGGTGTCGGACCTGGCCCATGTCTCCTGTAAGTGCCATGGCGTGTCGGGCTCCTGCAGTCTGAAGACGTGCTGGCTGCAGCTGGCAGACTTCCGCAAGGTGGGCGAGACCCTGAAGGAGAAGTACGACAGCGCAGCCTCCATGAAGCTCAACTCGCGTGGCAAGCTGGTGCAGCGAGACAGCAAGTTCAACCCCCCCACCAGCCATGACCTGGTCTACATCGAGTCCAGCCCAGACTACTGCCTGTCCAACCAGAGCACAGGCTCCCTGGGTACTGTAGGCAGGCTGTGCAATAAGACGTCGGAGGGCATGGATGGCTGTGAGCTGATGTGCTGCGGCCGGGGCTACGACCAGTACAAGGCCCAGATCGTGGAGCGATGCCACTGCAAGTTCCACTGGTGCTGCTACGTCAAGTGCAAGCGCTGCACCAAAACCGTGGACCAGTTCGTCTGCAAGTGAGGAGGAGGAGGAGATGAAGAGTGTGTGTTCGTGCAAGTGTGCATGCGTGTGTGTATCCAGAGAGGCGGAACGAAGGAGGCGAAGAGAGCAAGAGGAAGAAAGAAAAAGAAAAAAACTATATAAATTATATTTATAGAGTTAAACAATTATACCATTGCAAAAGACTGATACTTTCTTTTCCATGTAATAGTTCAAAAAATGTAATGCCTTCCGAAACTGAAAATATGGTGAAATATTTATTTTCTGAGATTGTTTTTGCCCGATCATCCAAAGCTAATTTTTAATTAATCCCCAGGCCTGGAGACCAGCAGCCATTCTTTTTTAAACTCTAAATATGACCCATAACAGGGCTCCCCAATAGGTGGCTCCCCAATAGGTGTCTCCCCAATAGGTGGTTCCCCACAGGTGATTTTAGTAGCCCCCCCCCCCAAGTTTTCTGAGCAAATAAAAAGACAAATTATAATTTCGTTGTTGAATTTAAGACTAAAATCACAGGGAAATCAGCTCAAAGTGATTTTTAATTTAGGAAATCTGTTCCCAAGTATTCCAACACATAAATAGAGAGACAAATGTGATCGTATCCCAATGTAATCAAGTTTTGAAATGATTCTGTTTTTGCCAAATACTGTATCTGTTTTGGATTCTTACAGTCAATTTGCAGTGTACAAATTATTTATAACTATGTCTGCCCCCTCGACCATCCGCTCAAGGAAAAATCGGCCCACGGCTGAATGTAATTGGGGACCCCAGTCCTATAGCTTATATTTGGCTAGTCCAATGGGTCACCATGACTGTGAAATGGGAGCTTCTCTCCTGTTTCATAACCCTAGATTAGTTAAATGTTGTGCTTGATGGAGAACGCTGAATGCCCACAGTCTTAGCTGTTGAATCTGGGGCTGCCGGTAAGAGGTGAATGTTTACTTCCATGTTTTTGTCACTATAGGGTGGTTAGACCTAAATCAAGCCTCCACTGGACATTCTTAAATCTGGTTCTATAGGTACTCATGGACCCCATCCTAAACCTTAGCCCTAGTCCCTTAAATTGCCTCTGTCTAAATCAAACAAGGGCCTAGGAAAGTGGGAATGTTTTGGGTTGGGGTTAGTTCCATCCTGGAAGGTATCCCACAAGGCCTAGTTCTTCCCAGGTGCCCCAGCTAGTCCTCCCAAACACATTCAGCATATGCACTTTGACCCTGAGGCCTTAGCCCATTTGCATGATTTGTTTGTTTTGAACTACAGTGCATTGTCTGTAATATACCATATTATAGTCTACTTTCTCCATATTAAAACAGATATCCACTTAACATATAAGATGCTACTTTCAATGTTTAAATATACAGTAGATGAGCAATGTTGTGGTTATGATGGTGAAATCCCACATGTTCTATAAGGTATATGGTAGGTCTAACCAACCAATCACTTATTAAATTGTATGTATTTATTTTATTTTATCCAGATTTATTTTAAGCTTCCAGATAGCGCTGTGGGTTTTTTCTATTTCAGTCAATGCATTTAAATCCTACACTTTGTTACATACAATATTTTCAGGTCACTTATCATTTGTTTTCACATTTAAGGATATGTTACACATGAATTTGGTTCCGCAGCGTTGTTTTTGTAAAGGGAAATGCCCCTTGTTCTAAAACACCCGTTCATTGTGTTACCCATGTCCAAGCCTTCACAGATGATTCATTAGCCTTCACTTGTTGCCACAAACTTCTTAATATCCCTCAGTCCTCCACACTATCCCTGTGATCATCTTCATTAAAAACATCGTTGCTATATGTTATATCAATCCAAACTGTATATTTATTCACTTCTCAATTAATTGAGGTTTGCAAAACGTATTTCTTATAGCTGTTATTTTGTTACTTTCTTTGTTTCAATAAATATTCTACGTAAACCTGCTGAACAGTTGTAACTTTCAATACACATCTACTCTGGTATAGTTAGTAGTTTATAGTTTTATAGTTATTATAGTTAGTAGATAGTTTGGTT